>NC_056743.1:261664911-261914911 GCF_019279795.1 Protopterus annectens
AACTGTAAATAATGGACAATGCTGATTTTTTTATTGTACCATATTTTCTTCCATGCCTGACAACCATCAAGCCTCGAAGAAGCTGACATCCAGGCAGCCATGAGAGTGCTTTGTCCTCCAACTGACATCCCAGTTGTGAGACTATTTTTCATTTAGGAACTTATCGCCCCCACCCCTGGTGGTGGTGTTAGCATTCTTATCACTACAAGGACCTACTGTAACACAGAGTTCATGCATGTCTGCTCCCTTGTATTCATTGACAGGGGCTACCTTCACTACCTTGGGCAGCCACTCTGACATCACAACCCCCCCCCCACAGCATTACAAACCTATAGTCTCCAGCAGGGCTGTGTCATTGAAGCCACATAGTGAAATGCTGTATTTTGAAAACTTTATTTTGATTGTGCAGATCAGTAAAAAGCAAATCTTATTTTTCATAACAGTAACCATAATATTTGCCAGTTATTTTTCTCAAAATGCTTCTTAATGAAACTCATGTTCTTCATTGACTTCAATTACTGTACAGCTTTATATCTGAGAGGTACAAACACTTCTTTGGGAATGTGCATAACTGGTGCCACATTAGCTCTTATTTATATGTGATATTCTCCTGGAAGTTTCCTAAACATGTGACTAAAGCAGTGTAAAGTACAACATCATTACTATGGCATCAGAGTATATGTGAGATCTCCCAGTGACTGTATGATTCATACTGACACATGGAGTCTTTGCTTTTTTAATCTTTCTGCAAGCCATATGGCACAAAACATTAGGCTAGTTCACTTCAAGTGCAATTATTTGACAAAGAAAAGTGAATTTCTCATTTCTGTAATCTTGTCAGAACTTGCTGACCTAATATTGCCACCTTGTTACCCGAACAGTTTAACAACATGCATATAGCTTGCAGTTATTTAGTCCTAGATGTATAAATGTATATTTGACAAGATATTATGGTTTACTATCATTTTAGCAATAATTACAATGATGAATCTTGAAATAACTTGACCAGAAGATCGCAAGATGAGAATGCCAATGACTATTTGTTTTGACACCTGCACTTGTCCCCTCTTCTAGACCCACTGCTCTGTCTATACAGATCAAGAGATTTGATGTTTGACATTGTTTGAACAAGTAGTCATCAGAATTCTTGTCTTGTGACTTCTGGTCACATTATTTAGCAATTCAACATTGCAACGATCACTAAAATGATAGAAAACCAATAAACCAATGCAGGTCTTCATTTAGGATTCCCCTATCATTTTTTTTTGTTTGTACTCTAATATCAATCCTTGATAGGGAAGGCTTTCAAGCCTACAGTTCTAAGTGTCTTCTTGGCCGCTTCCCATTCTGTTACCTTTCCTTTTGTAATTATTTGTTCCCAATACTTTGATTCCTTTGCATTTTCCTTGAGAAGAGAGAACAGATTTACAATTCACAAAGAAACAATGGGAGGACAAATGTATGTCTCCAAAATATGCAACAAAGTCTAGAAGAGTTAAGATTTTTTCTGAAAGTGTTTGCATAGATACTTTTATACCCCAAACAGATGCCAAAGAATTTTTCTTGAGGTACATAGCAAATGCTGGAGGTGTGATGGGGAAGAAAGAGGTAACTGGGAACATATGTTCTGTTCATGTAATGAGTTGGCAGACTTTAAAAAATTTCCCTACAGAGTACCCTGTCAGAGATACTGGGTGGACAAATAAGTGTAACTAAGGAAATCATATTTTTTTGCAGGGATAGAGGATCTGAATTGCCTAGACATATTAACGTCTTGTTAACTTAATTCTGGTGGCTGCAAAAAAAAAAAAGCAATAACTAGAAAATGGAAATCAAAATCTAAACCAAATATACTTGAAGTAGTGAATATTTTAGCAGAGATAAGAGAACCGGAAGTGGTATCTGTAGAAAAGGACAGGAGTAAATTACATGGAAAAAATGGAAACTGTTGGAACAATATATGCAGAAAAAATCTTTTGAAGGAAGAATGAGGTTTAAAAGAAGGTAGGAATTGAATAATTTATATAATGTTGTTAAATTATAGGATATATAAAATGCATATGATGTTTGTAGATGTGTTCTTGTTAATATGTTTTAATTACTTTTATATTAATGTAAGTTTGCCTATGTCACAAGTGATAATTCATTGAAAATGTTTTAAAAATTATATTTCCGGTATGCAGTGTGGGCTCTTTGTTTTATATTTTATGAGTGATGTCAAAGTTCTGAAATGCTGTAGGCCCTCATTAGACTGTCAGTGCAGTTCAGCCTTGCATATCCATATATCTGTTTAGTTTGACCTTCTGGCAGCATAATGTATGTATAAATGCACACACACACACACACACACACACACACACACACACACACACACACACACACACACACACACACACACACACACACACACACACACACACACATTTAGTCTGGTCCCTTTAAATGTGCCGTCTTAGAAGGGTCATAAAACATAATAGTGGATGATCCCTTTAAGGATATACACCCAGAGAAAGGCAAGGAGGTTATAGCTAATGAAGGACAGCTGCAAACAGAGATATTTAAAGCTTATATCTCTGATGTAGATAAGATTCATGACATTTGAGACTGGTAAGAGTCTTGGGAGGAGTGCATATATCAGAAAGAAAAAGCAGAAGATATTTTACGTTTATCCTTATTTCTAGAACTGGAGCTTTATGTTTTTTAAAACCCTGTCTTTATGGGAATGCTACTTCCAAATGTAAACAAATACCTCATTTGACTTGAATTACAAAAAGCTTACTGAGCACGAGTAAGATAAGAGAATTTATTTTGACTACAGACTGAACTCTTTGGTATTTAACTACATATCCCTTTTTTCTGAAACATATATGTTGTAAATATGCATGAGTTTCAAACTGGAAAGCTGGTTTCAGTGAGTATCTAGCAAACAAAACAGTATTCTAGAGTACAAAATATGAGTTTATTACATTTCATCTAATATACATTTCATCTAAAACACACTCAGTCAAATCATATTACATCTAAAACTTCATATATAGTAAATGCTTCTTCAAACCCTCTTTTTTTTGCAGGGGGCAAGTCCTCATGTGGAGGGCTTCATCCCCACACCCCTTTGATTAAATGCACTAACTCCACAGTTAGACAACCATGGAGAGAAGAAACTCTTCACATGGTGAATCCTTGCTGGAGCACAAACACCAACTGAGACAGAGATGCAAAATAACAGTGGGAATTAGCACGGTAAAAATGCTGATCAACACAAATTTGCATTGTAATCCCTATGATCCAAAACCAGAGTGATTTTCTGTAGCCTTACATACTTCTCCAGCAAATGTGATTACGTCGTGGAGTTCTGATGAAATTGTTTTGTATCAATTGGGACACTCTTCTTTTGTTGATGAAATGCATTGTAAATCAAATTTCACTTACCCATATATACGTATATATGGGGGGGGAGAGGGAGTATATTGTCTTGAGCTGAATGTGAATATTACAAAAACTAAAAATATTAACCATATTCATTTAACTGTACAAGCAGTTGACAAAAAAAATCACGCCCTGCTACATATATATATATATATTTGTGTCCCAAAGTCTTCCCCATCTGTGGAACAGACTCCCTCTCCAGTACCCTCACTAGCCCTGTTTAAGTGGAACCTGGACGACTAGATGAGAAAGAGAAAATACACCCCTGGGATCTTACCTGTGTCCCTGCTGGATAGGGGAAACAGGTGCTGACTTTGTGGGAACATGGGCAAAATTCTTGGCTAGGCTTATAAGGGCTTCCGGGCCAATAGCCTAGTATCATCATATGAATATATATATATATATATATATATATATATATATATATATATATATATATATATATAGATATATATATCGGTGGGGGTACTGTGGTAGCATTGTCGCCTCACAGTAAGACACTGTTCAGTTCGATTCTCAGCTAGAGCGTCTCCTGCTTGGAGATGTGTGAATGGGCGTACCTTCGTTGAAGGTTGTGCATCAGGGCTGGTAACTCGGCACGTAAAAATCAACTACCAATCATTAGCAGACCGGAGTTCTGCTGTGGCGACCCCTAACCGGGAAAAGCCGAAAGACACAATATAAAGATATATATATATATATATATATATATATATATATATATATATATATATATATATATGCACCAGCTCTAAGATTGTGTAGTAGAGCATAAAAGGGAAGAGCTTCTAATCCTTAGTGCCTAATGATCTGGCCCTAACAGCAACTCTTAATGTTTATGAGCAAAATATTCAGCTATATAGAGCAAGAGATGCACCATTGATCTGTATTTGTGGATTATGTGATTTGCTTTTTGCTGGATTAATAAATTAGTTTTCCTTTTACCACGGAGTGTCAGTCATCATTCCTGGGTGCCAGTTTTTACTGTTATTTGGTTTTCTTTGCTTTTGGACACTTTCTCCTTGTTTTTTCATGGTTTTATATATATGTGTTTGTCTCCATATGTTCGAGGGGCTGCAATATACGAGACTCTGGCATTGTAACACTTCTGCAATTTCTAACTGTACACCAATAAAAAAAAAAGTGTTGCCTCATCCTGCTAGTCCACCTCTGTAATGATGAGAATGAAGTTTGACTAGACAGTTTTGGCACCTGGTATAGCTGTCTCTCTGAACTGCATTAATTCCATTGACCATGCTGGGTAGCTTATTTCCATATGCACTGGTGTACGTTAACATATTACTTCTACAGCTATACTATGCAGTTCTCTCTGTCAGACATGTTATTTTTTTTCTTGATGTTTTTGTGTGCTGACCCAATGTAGTGTGTGCTGTGTCTCTGAGTCCAGCCTCAAGTATGATGGTTTGTCATATTTCATTGTAATTTAGAAAATGGGTATAAGCAAAACAAACCTGAATGGCAGAGAAAGATCTAAACCACATGGATAGTAACAATATGTTTTACAAAAAAATGTGTGCGCGTGTGTGTTTGTCCAGTGTTTGACACTGAGTTAGATAAAACAATTAGTAAAGCCAAACAGATCTTTCTGATAATGCTGAAGAGACTTGCATCCTTTGCACACTTAAATAGCTTCATCTCTACATAAAAATAAAACTTAATTTTATAAAAATAACAATTAATCATACTTGGAGATTCGTTTATAATTGCTGGTAAATTTACTCCCACCTCTTTCTCTGCTTTCACCTGCTTCCTGGAAAGATCTTCAGATAACCCATCTTCAAGGCCTTGGTTTCAGATGAGACCTTCTGTTGTAAGAATTAGTTTGCAAATGTTTCAGAATAAGCCAATTATTATAATCACAGGGTTCCATACCTAGAAAGCGTTACTTATTCTACATGCAAACCCACCACAAGCCTTGTTAATTGTTAACCGCATAGCATTGTTTTAATAACAGTTGCAGAATACTTTCTCAGCTACTGGAGAGCATTTAATAACTTCAGTAAAACAGTAAGGTGAGGGTGGAATTCAGTTAGAGTGCTCAGGGCTGGAATGGCAGAAGACATTTGGCATCTTATTTAGCATTGTACCTTCTTTCCCTTACGGAGTGAGTTTATCTAAACACCATGTATGCTTCGGTAAGAATTATTACATCTTATACAAAGTAGGCCTCTTTCATGATAACATAAATATCTTGGTGGCAGAGGAATGTTTGGAAAAATAACAAATGATGTTTAGTGCCACATATTGCATAAGGGATAAGAGGTAAGTTCTGGGACTTACTCCCCACAACTACTGCCTTAAATGGTTACTACGTAATTACAGTTATCTCACGAGTGAAACTAGAGAGGTATCTGTAACTACCTACCTATCACAAGGATAATAAACTATATACAAATATATCCTGGTCCTTAGTTGTTATTCTTTGTAGTGCATGGACCACCTCATCATCATCATTCGGCTGTTTCCATTAGGGGTCGCCACAGCAGATCATCTGTTTCCACTTCTTCCTGTCCTCTGCATCTTGCTCTGTCACACCAACCACCTGCATGCCCTCTCTCACCGCATCCATAAACCTTATCTTAGGCCTTCCACGGTCTCCAACTCATATAACATAGCTAGTCTCACTACCCTCTTGTAGACCTTCTCTTTCACTCTTACTGGTACTCGTCTGTCACAAATCACTCCTGACACTCTTCTCCACCCACTCCATCCTGCCTGCCATCTTCACCTCTCTTCCACTCTCACCATTACTCTGAACTATTGATCCCAAGTATTTAAACTCATCCACCTTCGCCACCTCTACTCCTTGCTTCCTCACCATTCCTCTATCCTCCCTCTCATTCACACACATATATTCTCTCTTAGTCCTGCTGACCATCATTCCTCTTTTCCCTAGAGCATATCTCCATCTCTCCAGGGTCTCCTCTACCTGTTCCCTACTCTCACTACAGATCACAATGGCATCTGCAAACATCATAGTCCACGGGGACTCCTGTCTGATCTCGTCTGTCAACCTGTCCATCACCATTGCAAATAAGAAAGGGCTCAGAGCTGATCCTTGATGTAATCCCACCTCCACCTTAAACGCATCCATCACTCCCACTGCAGACCTCACTGCTGTGACACTACCCTCGTACATATCCTGTACCACTCTTACATACTTCTCTTACACTCCCGACTCCTTCATACAATACCAAAACTCCTCTCTAGGCACCCTGTCATATGCTTTCTCTAAGTCCACAAAAACACAATGCAACTCCTTCTGACCTTCTCTGTACTTCTCCATCAACACTCTTAGAGCAAACATTGCATCTGTAGTGCTCTTTCCCGGCATGAAACCATACTGCTGATCACTAATCATCATGTCCCTTCTTAACCTAGCTTCCACTACTCTTTCCCATAACTTCATGCTGTGACTGATCAGTTTAATCCCTCTGTAGGTACTATAGCTCTGCACATTACCCTTATTCTTAAAAATCGGTACCAAAACACTTTTTCTCCATTCCTCAGGCATCCTCTCACTTTCCAAAATTTCATTAAACAATCTGGTTAAAAACTCCACTGCCATTTCACTTAAACACCTCCATGCTTCCACAGGTATGTCATCTGGACCAACAACCTTTCCGTTCTTCATCCTCTTCATAGCTATCCTTACTTCCTCCTTGCTAATCCATTGCACTTCATGATTCACTGTCCCCACATCATCCAACCTTCTCTCCCTCTCATTCTCGTCATTCATCAATCCCTCAAAGTACTCTTTCCATCTGCTCAACCCACTCTCCTGACTTGTAAGTATGTTTCCCTCATTATCCTTTATCACCTTTACCTGCTGCACATCTTTCCTAGCTTGGTCCCTCTGTCTAGCCAATCAGTACAGGTCCTTTTCTCCCTCCTTAGTGTCCAACCTTTCATACAACTCTTCATATGCCTTAGCCTTCGCCACCTCTCTCTTTGCCATGCATCTCATCTCCTTATACACCTGTCTACTTTCTTCATCTCTCTGATGATCCCACTTCTTCTTTGCCAACCTCTTTCTCTGTATACTCTCCTGTACTTCCTCATTCCACCACCATGTCTTCTTGTTGTCCTTCCTCTGTACAGATGTCATACCAAGCACCTTTCTAGCCGTCTCCTTTACTAACTCTGCTGTAGTTACCCAGCTATTTGGTAACTCTTCACTGCCACCCAGTGCCTGTCATAACTCTTCCCTGAACTCCACCTCACAATTACCCTTTTTCAATTTCCACCATTTGGTCCTTGGTGCTGCCCTCACACTCCTCCTCCTCTTCTTTATCACCAATGTCATCCTACAAACCACCATCCTATGCTGCCTAATTACACTTCCCCGGTCACCACTTTACAGTCTCCATTCTCCTTCAAACTGGCCCTCCTACATAAGATATAATCCACCTGTGTGCATCTTCCTTCACTCTTGTATGTCACCCTATGCTCCTCCCTCTTGTTAAAATACATATTCACCACAGACATGTCCATCCTTTTTGCAAAATCCACTACCATCTGACCTTCAGCATTCCTTTGTTTAACACTATACCTACCCATCACTTCCTCATCCCCTCTCTTCCCCTCACCAACATGCCCATTAAAATCTGCTCCAATCACCACTCTCTTACCCTTGGGTACAGTCATCACGACTTCATCCAACTCACTCCAAAATTTTTCTTTCTCGTCCATCGCACACCCAACTTGTGGAGCATATGCACTAACAACATTCATCATTACACCATCAATTTCCAGCTTCATAAACATCACTCTATCCAACACTCATTTCACCTCCAAAACACTCTTAGCATACTGTTCCTTCAGGATAACTCCTACACCATTTCTCCTCCCATACACACCATGATAAAACAGTTTGAACCCACCTCCGATACACCTAGCCTTACTCCCCTTCCATCTGGTCACTTGCACACACAATACACCAACCTTCCTTCTGTCCATCGTATTGGCTAGCTCTCTCCCTATACCAGTCATACTGCCAACATTCAAAGTTCCGACCCTCACTACCACAGTCCTAGATAAATATTATAAATTAATTAAAGGTACAGAACTGGGGCTGAAGAAAACAGGGCTAACAGTCAGGAACATTTTTTAGGTATTTTTATTTTTGCTTTGTATTATATTCATTTTCTGAGGTAACAGATCTATATCAGTATAATGCTTGGTGATAGTTCTCATATTCAGAGTCTGCCCTCTTTGTTCCACTTTCTTGTCTTTTTTCAGGATTTATTGCTTAATGAGTTGGCCTTTAATCTTTTTTTGGCAGTATGGCTGTCCTTAGTCCTTAATACCTCTCTGTACTGCGTATTTAAACCAGTTTACTGGTATTGTTACCCTCTAGTCTGCAGTACCAGCCCCACATGTACTTGAACAGGCATACCTCTCAACCTCTTAGAGGAAGAAATCTGGACAAAGTCTAAAATAATGGGGGGGGGGGAACAAAGGCACCAAAATAGGGAAAGATTTTAAATATTATTCTTATAAACTTAGAAAGTTGTTAGAATAATAAGATTTGTGTTAGAATGCATTTTCTGAAAGATATGAAGTCTGAAATTCCAATGTATGTCATTATTTAGTGACTTCAATCTTCAGTGATTTGCCAGAAAACAATTAATTTTTATAAGGAACAGAACAAAAATAGGCAAAATCTAGATAGCTGAGAGGTAGGTGAAGGGGAGGAAAGAGCCAGCCCTGCTGCTCAAGGAGATTGGATTTACTTTGTATTGTATTCCTGACTTCATCCTGGGGATGTGATAGGTTAGGTATGCAGTGGACTTATATGTTATAAGTTCATACATTCCCATGATGCAATCAGTGTCCCTACTCCCTGTAGTCAGTACTTCATGTGTGATCCATTGTCTGCAATGAGGACTGAACCAGCTCCCTACCTTTCACCATGAAGAGTGTTGAGCAGGCCGAACTTTGTCACTCCTCTCCTCTCCCATGCCAGGTACCTGAGCTGGTAATCGTATTTAGTTCACTTCACCTTGATCTTTATCCATTTATTTCAACTGAGCCCACTTTCCTGCCTCGGAGTGTTCGGTGTTTAGTTACCACTAAATTCTTGATAGTTTGTTTACAGTGTGTTTTTTTTATGTCCGAGTAGTTGAAATGTATTAATTGCTGTTTTGATACAGGTGAAATATGTTGCCTGCTTTGATACTGCAGCCATAGACAAAAAGTCTACTTTTACAAGTGAGTATGGTCATCTCATCTGTAATGTAAGTGTTGCATTAAATGCAAATTATCATTTCAGCTCCATGGCATAGAGGGGAGAGCCAGGACTATGCCACAATGACCTGGGAATCAATTAGTGGTCCCAGAAGTAGAAGACTTGATGGGGCAAGAAAAGAGTGAATAGGCTGGGCCTATTGGCTAGTCTTAGTTTTGGAAGGGACAGATGCATTCACAGGAACTGTACTCCATTTGTGCTCCTTGGTAGAGATTAGAGGGACAGAGCTTGCTTCAAGGTCAGTGGTACTTGTGAGCTTACATAACTTGTGGAGGTAAGGGAGAGGCCAGCACAGAGCTCATTCCCAGAAGCTACAGTGAATATACACTGGGAAAATAGGGTTAAGATAGAAAACACACCAACCACACCTTGAATAACAACACCACTCCTAGTGCTCGACTACTGACCTGAAAAGAACAAAATGGTTACAGGTTTGTCACCCTTACAACATTACTAGGTTAATGAAGCAAATAGAAGGAAGGGTTGATGGTCAATTATGGGGAGGAAAGAAATGGCACAAAAATATGTAAATTAGCTGTGCCCATGTTATAAATGGCTAAAGTCCTGAGAATGACCCATACAACCCAAGTTCAGTTATTGGGCTTGGATGTTAGAAAGACAATAGCAAGGGGAGATAGGAGAGTGGCTGCTGCAAGCTCACCAATTTCAGGGGGGTATGCAGGTAGTGAGGCCACTGCACCACTGTCCTCTATAGGTGTGCAGAGGTACTGCAGGTAGGAGCTATAAACTGTGGATTACATGTAGCAGAGATTCTGGAAAACTTACATTCTGTGTTAAATTATTCAGGTGCACCTCCCAGGCAAGCATTGCAGAGCAGCATCTCAGCTGTCACAAGGATGGGGAGTTAAGCTCTCCTATCATGGCCTGCTGATTGGTCTACTATCTAACACCCATTTCAAGCTCTGAGGGGAAAAGATGATTAGGTCAGGGAATAAATGGTCTGTAGGGCCCTTGCCCTGTCCAGGGGAAGGAATAGGTTTTGCTGTAAGGAGAATGACTGGGATGACAGGGGGGGGGCACATAAGGGCAGACATACCTCTCAACCTCTAAGCACAAGAAATCTGGACAGTCTAAAATAATGGGAAGACAAAGACCTAAAACAGGGATAGATTTTTAAGTATTGTTCTTATAAACTTAGAACATTGCTAGAATAGCAGAATTTGTGTTAGCTTGCATTTGCTAAAGCATATGAAGTATAAAACTCAAATGTATGTCAGTATTTAGTGACTTCAATCCTCAGTGATTTGCCAGAAAACAACAAATTTTATGAGGAAAAGACCAAAAATATGAAGCAAAATTCTGGACATTCTGCAAAGATCTGGACAGTTGAAGGGTATGAAAGGAACCATTAGGATAGCCAAGAGGTTGTTGCGTCTTTCGGCTTTTCCCAGTTAGCGGTCGCCACAGCGGAACACCGGTCCTCTAATGATTGGTAGTTGATTTTTACGTGCCGAGTTACCAGCCCTGACGCACAACCTTTAACGAAGGTATGCCCATTCACGCATGTCTCCACGCAGAAGACGCTCTAGCTGAGAATCAAACCAGACAGTGCCTTACTGTGAGGCGACAACGCTACCACAGCAAAACAATCCACGGGTAGGATAGCCAAGAGGATGAGTGTTAAATCTACAGGAATTTTTTTGCAAGCCTTATAGACTTTGTGCATCTTTCTAAATAATGTGAGCATCACTGCGTCTCTGTCTCTCAGCAAGGCTATCTAACCTTACGTCAGTGTGCTGTAATGTTACATGTATCCTTCATGTATAAACACCTTTTAGTACATTACTGCCTCTCTCTAACCCTGTAACACACACTTCTCAATTTAGCATATTCCCAAGTTACCAAACCTCAGGATACATTTTAATATAATGAAATCAATTGTTCTCATTAGGCAGCTAAACCCACATTTATGTGTTTTGAGGAAATAGTATTCTCAGTCAGGGGCCAAAGGTGGAGATGTTTTGATCGTTTGTTAGCAACAAACCTACCCCCAGGTTGGTTAAACAGGACAATACCATGGAGCTCATTCATGAGCAAGTCACTGTAGGTAAGGTCCTTCACCATATCATGGCTAGCTATAGGACACCATCTATGCCCCAGAATCTCACGACTCTTACCTAAACCTACTAGAGGCACTCACGATCCAACCAGACACCCTATTCATGGTGACTTTAGCTACCACTCTATAGACTGGGAAATGTACACTACCTCAAACTCACATGCATAATGCTTCTTGGACTTTATTGACACAAACACCTAGGAACAGATAGTGCATGTTCCAAGCAGAGGATCAGACATACTGGAGCTGGTACTCGCCAACATGGGAGAGCATTGCACCCCCACCATGTCACTTCCTCACTAGTGAGGTCAGATCACAAAGCTGTCACTTTTGAAGTAAAAATCAACCCAGAAAATCCAGCTAAACCAGTAACAGTTAGGGATTATTCAAAGGCAAACTGCATCCTATTAAGTGCTAGTTTGTTAAAATTCTAGGCTCACCCCAACTCAGAGATCAGAGCTACCTATGCAGAATTATTCACAGAGTCACTATGTGAACATGTGAATGGCTGTATAGAGGTTGATGTACCTACCAGAAATAAACCCAAAACAAACCCACTGGTGGATTCCTCACCTAAACAGGGTATATAATAAAAGAAGAAATCTCATGGCCAGAATCAAGAAAAGCAACTCCCTTAAAGACAAGTGCTCTCTTATATAATTAAACAAGAAACTAAGAGGTTGAATTAAGTCCAACAAGGCCACCTATGAGATCAGAATAGCCTTGTAGACTATGGAGAATCAGAAGCCCTTCTTCACCTATGTCTGGCTGAACTGGTGGTGAATGGTACCACCTATACTGATCGGTGTGACATAGCAAATCTTCTGGCTGATAAATTCAGATCAAACTTCACCCCATCACTCCCCCAACTCCACCATTTGAAATCACCTCCAACATACTTCCCCACCTACCAGCAGAAAGTAGGTGCTGGCAGCACACGATAAAGCCAAGAACACCATCTCCATGGGTCCTGGCAACATCCCTGCTTGCCTCCTGAACTATCAAAAACATGACCTATCAAGACCACTGGAGGTACTCTTCAACAACAGCCTTGAAACAGGCTATGTTCCAAGTGAATGGAGGACCAGAACAGTTATTCACCTCCACAATCGCAGATCATCAACTGACCCAGGGAACTTCAGACCTATCAGTCTAACAGGTCTAATGGAATGAATTATTATGGAAATGATAAACAAGGACATTGGCAACCTACAGACACTAGACGCATCTCAATTTGGCTTTGTTAAGGGAAGGTCATTCCTACTTAACCTGGTAGACTTCTTTGAGAAGGTCACCAAAGCAATGGATGAGGGTAAAACAGTGCATACTGTGTATCTTGACCTGGCTAAGACATTTGATACATTACCCCACTCAGGCATTGTTGGCATGCCCTCAGAGCTAGGTGTAAACCCTTACGTAACTTGCTGGACTGCTGGCTGGCTCACAGACAGGACCCAAGAAGTCAGGTTTGGTGAGACTACCTCCACCAAGAAACCAGTCACCAGTGGAATACACCAGAGATCCATGCTGGACCAGCTCATATTTGGACTCTACTTCTCAGAAGTCAATGCTAATGTTAAGGACCTCTGGCTCACCAAGTTTGCAGATGATGATAAATTGGGAGCTTCAGATATTAACTAGCCTTCTAGATAGATTCCTCCCAAGACACAAACATCTTGCAAGTGGGTTTAACACAGACAAATGACTCATGCCAAAGCCATGGCCTAAAACTTAGGGTTGCCACCATTTATGTGGGCCAAAGTGGGACATGGGTTTGTGGCCAATATGACACTGGTCACACCCCATACCATGGCATCATCACAGCAGTGGTGAAGGAGATACAGTTAAGGGTACCACTGAACATACCTCATATCCCTCCAAAACAATAAAGTTATTCACATTTTCACTTTAAAGTACTTCTTGCAAATTATCTCTAAAAAGCCACTCTAAATGAATTAGAATGCACAGCAGACCCCATAGACCCCATTTACCTCTGAACACAGCAATAAAGAAAAAAAAAAAAAGAAATAATAAACCCATAGCACTAATTTAACCAGCACAACAATGAAATAAATAGGCAACAGTTGCACAGCCATATTCACAGAGTACTCAAAACAGCACATTTTAAACTTACTGAAGATACCACTAAACCAAAATACACACATTTACACTTATAAAAGCAAACTGTCCTGAAACAATGATGTGTTAGCACAATTCCAGATGCATTGCGTTAACTTCTGAGCATGCCCCCCCCCAAAAAAAAAAATAAAGTCAAGGAAACAGTTTCCCTTTTAAAAGTACTTCTTGCAAGACATCACTAAACAGCTAGTCTAAAATAAACTACAATGCACAACAGACTCCATGGACCCCATTTACCTCTGAACACAGCAATTAATAAGAAAAATAGAAATAAACCTGTAGCAGTATCTTACCCACCACAATGATTCAATAAGCAACATGCCCAACAGCAGCATAGCCATATTCACATCATAATCAAAGTAGTACATTTTAAACTTATTCAAGACAGTATAAAAATAAAATACATACATTTCCACTTATAAAAACAAACTATCTTGGAACAGCCACTACAACATGTAACTTGGAGAATGCAAAATGCACTATGTTTACTTATGAATGTGTCCCCTCAAAAAATAAAAAGTAACACACATACACATTTTCACTTTTAAAAGTCATCAATAAACAACCACTATAAAAAGTACCCAAAGTAGTACATCTTAACTTCTTGAGGACAACTAGAATCAACTGGGAGCCTAGATCTAAAGGCACATGAAGTAGTTACAGCTCTAGTATAGTGACCTTTAACTTTGATGTGTAATTGTTTGCCAGCTTGTTGATAAGCAAATGATATGCAATCCGAAAGCCATTTTGAAAGAGTAACCTTAGAAACAGGTAAGCCTTTCTTTTTGTCAGAAAAGGAAACAAAACGTTTCTGCTCCTCCTTTCTCTCTTTCCACTTAAAAAAAAAATTCTAAGCTTGTTTCCTGCCTTTCCTGTGGGTAATCTAGTCTGGATACAGATTTGTTGTGTCCAGGACTGTTTGTGGGCTTCTGAGCCCCCAAGCCTTTCTGTGTTGGAGGGAAGCCTTCTAGCTTAATTTTGTTTCTTAGAACTAGCCAGTTTTTTTTTTAGTTTCAGCACTCAAGTATGTTTCTTTGAGCTCAGCACGTGTTCAGAACTCATTGTAAGCACTAAATAAGCTACAAATTACTACAGCACTCAACTTTCCTCACTTGTCTAGAGGAAAACAGTTTTTAGTACTTAATAAATAAGCACCTATCCAGGCATGTCTAAGGGTCAGCTCCCAGTGTTTTCTCCAGTCTACCTGATGAATCTGGGCATCTTGGGGCAATGCAGCAATTGCCTCATGTACACAGACAACCCTCTCCTCCTACCACCCAACACTACAACCTGTGAGAGATGCACTTATATAGCCAAACTGGAAGCAAAGCTCTCTTCACCCAAGACTGGACTAGACAGTCAAGAGGAGAAGGTAAACACTTGCACCACACCACACTCATCACATAGTCCGTCAAAACCTACACCACCAAAACACACACATAGAAACACAAAACACACTTACATTCGTGGAGGCTCTCAGTAAAAACCTGCCCAAGCAACATGGACCTCCAAAGCAGAAACACAAGCAACCTCCACCCCCCCCAACACAACCCAAATGAAACATGGCCCACAAACTCAGTGTGCCACTCAACCACAGCCCATAAGGCATAACAACATACCCAACAATCTAGTCATAGGTGCCTCTATAGTCAGGCACACTGATGTTCTACTCACCAGGCTAAACAAGGAGAAAGTTACTGTCAGCTGCCTGTCAGGTGCCATGATCCGCCATATAATGCATGCACTCAGGTCACTCCACAACAAGTACAAATATGACTCTGTCATTGTCCATGTTGGTGTGAATGATCTGAGATGTACCTCCCTGTACTACATGAAAAGGGACATGGAGGAGCTGTCCGATCTTGTAGCCCATGCAGGTATGACCCTAGCCTTGAGTAGCATGCTGCCATCACCCAGAATGATACCACATTTGTTGTGTCTTTCGGCTTTTCCCAGTTAGGGGTCGCCACAGTGGAGCTAATGATTGGCAGTAGATTTTTACGTGCTGAGTTGACGGCCCTGATGCACAACCTTCAAGGAAGGTGCACCCATTCACGCATGTCTCCACACAGAAGACTCTCTAGCTGAGAAGTGAACAGGACAACATCTTACTGTGAGGTGACAATGCTACCGCAGCACCACCACCGCAGTATTTCAGAATGATACCACAGTACAAGGACAAAATGATTGACTTTAACAATTGGCTAAGCTTCTGGTGTCATTCTAAGGGGATCCAGTATCTGTCTGCCTGGGATGACATGATCGACAAACCATGATGCTTTGCCAGAGATGGCCTGCACCTGTCGCCCCTGGGATTCTGGATACGGGCTAAGGCTCTAGCCACCCCTATAGTGCCTTTTTTAGGCAAGGTTCAAATGACAAATTCACCACCATAACAGGTACATGCAAGCAGAACCTGAGGGTATTGCTACTCAATGCTAGAAGTCTAAACCTCAAAATGCACTCACTCGAGACACTCCTTAAAATGGAGAACATCGACATCTGTGCAGTGACAGAGACCTGGTTCAAGGCTCCCGAGAGTACCCCTGCATTATCAGGCTTTAATTCATACCACACCTTTTGGCCACCTAACCTGGACCGAAACACTAAAGGTGGAGGTGTGTCCATATTCATTAAGGATATCCACACTTTCAGGCTAGTTGCTCAGCATAATGCATCCAAGATTATCCAAGTGCAACTAACTCTGGGCAAGACCGCAATCCAAATTGTAGCTTGCTACAGATCCCCCACCATGCCCCAGGATTCCCACTCCTCATTTCCTGATACACTGGAAAATATTAGGGTACAGCCTAACACCCCAATAATGGGTGAATTCAACTACCCCACCATTAAATGGGAAAACTACTCATGTACCAACTCTTGTGCTCAACGTTTTCTGGAATTTATAAATTCCAATGCCTTGGATCAACTTATCCACACCCCCACCAGGGGCAGCAATATCCTAGACCTGGTTATTACCAACATGGGCAACTGGTGCTCCACACCAGAGGTCAATTCCTCGTTGGTCAGATCCGACCACAAGCTAATCACCTTAGCCATCCACATCCCTCCTGCACCCCCCATTAGGGAAATCACCGTAAAAAATTTCTCCAAAGCCAACTTCACACTTCTTAAGACAGAAGTGGCAAACTTCACGACACCCATGCTGACGGACAATAGAGGTATGACTGCTGAATCCTACACAAATGCACTTTATAATAACTTACACGAGTGCATGGACCATGCAATCCCTAACAGAACCAAGATGTTATCCTCCAAAAAAAAGGAAGCCAATCTGGTGGTCCCCTGCCATAAACAAACTTTACAACAGAAGAAAGAAACTGTTGCAAAAAAAGAGTAAAATCCCATGATTGAAGGAACTCCCTGGTCAGCCTCAGTAAGAAGCTGAGATCCCTCATAAAATCATCCAAAGCTAGTTACAAAAACAAAATAGCCACTGACTCTAAAGACAACCACAAAGCATTCTATAACTATGTCAAGAATCTCAATGGCAACACTCAGATCTGCTCTGAGTTACAGCACAATGGCACTAAATATACAGAACCAACTGATATACCAACATCCTGGCAGATAGGTTCAGTGCTAACTTTATCCCCCTCTCATTCCCTAAAGGGCCCATCTCTATACTGGAAGAATGCAAAGTTCCTGTAATCACGGCTGCACAGGTAAAAAACACTGTCCAAAGCCAAGAACACAGCATCCATGGGACCTGACAACATCCCAGGCTGCATTCTACATGAACTACAGAATGAACTGGCACCCCACATAAGTACCATGTTCAATCATAGTCTCACCTCAGGCTATGTGCCCACTGAATGGCGCACAGCAACGGTTATCCCACTCCATAAAGGGGGAGCCACCACGGACCCAGGAAACTACCGTTCCATTAGCCTGATGAGCCTGGTCTGCAAGGCTATGGAATGTATCATCATGGAACTTATAAACAATGACATTGGTAATCTCCAAACTCAGGACCCCACCCAGTTCGAGTTTGTAAAAGGCAGATCATGTCTTCTAAACTCCTAAACCTGATAGACTTCTTTGAAGTGGTCACCAAAGCCATAAATGAGGGTAAGGTGGTTCACACAGCCTATCTAGATCTTGCCAAGGCTTTCGACACCATCCCCCACTCTGGAATTATAGATGAACTCAATAAACTAGGTATAAATCCCTATGTCACAAGATGGGTTACCAACTGGCTCACAGACAGAACCCACACTGTGGAAGTAGCAGACTCCAAATCCAACTTCAGACTAGTGACAAGTGGAGTACCACAGGGTTCAGTCCTGGGTCCTTTCCTGTTTGGTATCTACTTCTCTGAAGTACAGGCTAACATAGAAGGTCTTTGGCTAATGAAGTTTGCAGATGACTGCAAACTAGGAGCCATAATCAAAACTCCAAAAGATGTGGACATCCTACAAAAGGGTCTCACTGAGACAGATGCCTGGTGTCAAAGCCATGGCCTCAAGCTCAATGCCAAAAAGTGCATTGTCATCCCTTTTGGTAAAAGCTCTGTACCCATGAACTACATAGGTGGTAGTCTACATAACACCGAAAGTGTGATGAGACCTTGGGACACAGGTGGACAGTAGTCTCTCCTTTGATAATCACATCGTCACAGTAGTCAGGAAATCCTTCTACGTGGCACACCTCATCACAAAAAGTTTCTCATCCAGGAAAAAAGAGATCATTGTTCCCCTCTACTCATCACTCATTAGACCCATTATAGAGTACAACGCCAGTACAACGCCCCTTTTGGTATGTACCTCACAAGACATCTACAACAACTGGAAAGGCTGCAGAAATACCTCACAAAGAGGATTACCAGCCTCAAACAGATGCCCTATGCAAACCGTCTCAAAAAACTTCAGCTTTACTCCTTCGCATATTGCCTACTCAGAGGCGATCTCTGCTTAACACACACAGCTATGTCAAACCCAGAGTTTTTGGACATTCTCCACTTAAAGAAATCCCAAGCCCTCCGAGCTACACTCTCTAGGGACCTAAATCTTGTCACCACAATAAATAGAACATGCTGGAGGGATAGATTCCTGTCCTAGAGACTTCCCATACTCTGGAACAAACTACCTATCTAAAGCTCCTCATTAGCACTCTTCAAGAAAAATCTTGATGATTGGATGGGAGATAGGAAATTCACCCCAGGGATCACTTCTGTGGCTCTGCTCAACAGTGGCACAGGAAAATAATTTTCTTGGGTGGCGAAAGCCAGGGTATCTTTTGGCTAGGCTTATATAGGCCCTAGGGCCAATAGCCTAGCACCTACCTATGAATCTGATTTTCTGAATTCTTTAGTCCTATGTAGATAAAACCTGAGTATTCTGTGAAAATCTAATTGCTGTAGTCTATACTCTGACTTATTATAGTGGTTTGGAAAAAAACACAGGTAGCTCAATAGTAGTATTCAGATTGTGCTCTGAGCATACCTTGGGAAGAAAGGAAGGGTTTGTCCTGAGAGAGACTCTATTCTTGTGAAAAATAATGTAAGGAGGTGAATAGTTAGAGCTTGCAGTTCTGAGACTCTCCTAGCAGATGTTATGGCTACTAAGAATAATGTTTTCCATGACAACAATTTTAGGTCTGACAACGAGGATGGCTTAAAGGGTGCAGACATCAAAGATGAGAGGACTAAGTTTAAGTCCTAGGGTTCTAGTGGTTGTTTGATTAGAGGCCTGAGAAGAAGAACTCAAGGAGTGCTGCATGATTGGATTTCCCATGAAACAAAAGTGGAAATTGGAAATGGCAGCTAACTGAACTCTAACTGTAGTGGCTGCCACTCCTTCATGAAAAAATTGATGCTAGGAAGGATAAAATATATTCTGCAGGAGCTGTATATGGATCTAAGCCCTGGTTCATAGCACAAAAAGAAAACCTTTTCCATTTGCTGGAATAAAGTTCCTGAGTGGAAGGTTTATGTGATGAAATTAGAATGTGTTTAACTGCAGGGGATAGGGGAATACACCTGGCTATTTGTGGAACTGGAGCAGCCATGCTGTCAATTTGAGGGTGTGGATGGTGGGGTGGAACTGTCCTGATTGACGAATCAGGAGATCTGGAGATGGGTCCAGAATCCATGGTTCCTCCAAAAGGTAGGGCCACAGGAAGGGAAACCAAACTTGTCAAGGCCAGTAAGGAGCAATGAGGATCAAGGAACTTCTCAACTGTCTTGCTTTCTGTATTAATTTTGGGATGAGTGGAAAAGGAGGAAAAGCATAAATAAGTCCCGGGGGCCAGTCGTTAACTAGAGCATCCCTGGGTGACATCCCTGGATGCGGAATGAGGGGAAAGTAGCTGCTACAGTTGGTGTTCAGGCTAGTGGCATATAGGTTGCAGCAAGGCTGGCCCCATCTGTGAAAGATCTCTTTTGCAACCATTGGATTCAGGGATCACTCGTGAGGCATCAGAATTACTCAGTTGAGTTTTTCTGCTATTACGTTGGATTTCCCCGGGATATGCATTGCTATCAGGAAGCTTTGAGTATCCATTGCCCATTTTCAAACTCTTAAGGCCTCTCTGCAAAGTGGGTAAGACTTGGTTCCCTCTTGCTTGTTTATGTACCACACTACAGACATGTTGTCTGACTGAATCGCAATTGTCCTGGTGGGAAGGGAGCTGTGAAGTGCTTGCAGTGCATATAGCACCGCTCTCATCTCTAGAACATTGATGTGCAAGTGGTTCTCATGGTTCTGCCAAGTACCTTGGACTGGCATTCCTAGATAATGCCCCCCCACCTTATCTGGGAAGTGCCCATGGTCAAAACTGCTTTCTCTTGGGGATGAACAAGCGGACGACCTAGGATAAGTTGTACTGTGTGCAACCACCATGTCAGATCCTTTTTGCATGCATTTGTTATCAAAATCTGGTGAGACAATGGAAGGTCTTGCATCAACCATTGGGCAAATAGAAGCCACTGAAGTATCCTCATGTGTAGATGAGCAAGAGGAACTAATCGGATGGTGGAAGCCATAGTCTCTAGGACTTGAAGGACTACTCTGGCCTGAACTTTTTGTTTGTTTATCAAAGATCTGACTTGACTGCATAGAGACTGCACTCTTTCAGTGTTAGCCTTACTGACATGGTGGTTGTGTTTATTTCTGAGCCTAAATATACAATGTGCTGCAAGGGAGATAAGACTGACTTTTGTAGGTTGACAGTGATGCCTAGACTAGCACACAAGGATAGAGTCTTGTCCCTGGTTCTGATGAGCTGATGCTTGGTGGTAGCAGTAAGGAGCCAGTCATCTAGGTACAGAAACACCTGGAATCCTTGACTTCTCAGGTGAGCTGTTACCACTGCCATGCATTTAGTAAACACTCTGGGGGCTGTAGTGAGACCAAAGGGCAGTGTTCTGAACTGAAAATGACTGGCTCCCAGCCGGAAGCTTAAGTGTCCTGGAGCGCCTGTCCATTTTGATGTGGTAGTACACATCTTGGAGATCGATTGAGCACATCCAGTTGCCTTTCCCAATAAAGGGAAATATTGACTGCAGAGTGACCATTCGGAACTTCAATTTCTTTACATGCTTGTTGAGCCTGTTGAGATCTAGAATTGATCTCCAGTCCTCTGTCTTTTTTGGAACTAAAAAGAATCGAGAGTAAGTCCCGGATCCTACTTGCTCTGTGGGGACTTCTTGGATGACTCTTTTTTGCAGCAATGAGATGACCTCTAATGTTGCATGGTCTAGTTGGATGGGTGGTACGTCTGGTAGAGACCGGTTTGTTGGGGGTTCGGAAACAAAAGGGATCAGGTAACCTCTGGATATTATGGTGTGTACCCAATGTTCTTGTGTGATGGTTAGCCAGGTGCTTGGGTACAGCGATAGATGACCCCCGACTGCCTCTAGAGATGGAAAGTCAGGCAACCCTTCAGGGGTGATGGAAGGGATGATCAGAGAAAGTTTCGCTGTCTCCCTGATGCTGCGGACCTCCTCTGCCGTGAGGGTGGCATCTTCCATTATATCCTCCTCCTCTGCCTTTGGGGGAGGGTTGACTTTGTGCCTGAGGGAAAGCTTTTTGGGATTTACGGAACCACATTTTCCCTCCCATATTACCCTTGGGATAGGGTCTAGACAGGAGAGAGAAATGGACTCCGGCAGATAAGGTTTTCCCTTCCTGCTTGCACCTAGTCAAAGTCTCTTTCACTTGGGGTCCAAAAAGAGATGAACCATCAAAGGGGGTGTTAGTGAAGGAAGACTTGAAGGATTCCATAAAATTACAGAGATGCATCCATTAATGTCTCCTGAAGGATATTCCTGCTGTGGCTGCCATACTCACTCCATCTGCTGCGTATGAGATCAGCCTCATGGAGGAGTTAGCTATGGAAGTAAGGGTGGAGAGCTGTACAGAAACCTTATCCATGGAACCCAGAGCTACTGAACTCTGGAGGGTGTCTCCTAACTCTTTCAGGAGACCCCTCTGAAGACGAGTAAAATGAGTCAGGTAATTCGGCAATCTTAGTGTAAATGCCACTGAAGAAAAAATACGCTTCCTGTACCTATCCATCGTCCAGGACTCCTTGTTAGGAGGATGGATATTAGAAGATGTCTCAGATAATTCCTTCTTGGTGGCTGCTGCTACCACCATAGCATCAATGGGAACTCCCTTACTAAGAAAAGACTTGTCCTCAGGTGCTGTCATAAACTTATTTGGCCACCTCGGGACGGGCTCCACTGACTCTGGAGAGGTCCATGCTTTCCGCGATATGACCCCCAAAAGTTGGTCATAAGGCGGTGTCACCCAGGAGGTGGAAGGTCAGGAAGCAAAGTCCTCAAGATACACTGATTCATCCTCAGTAGGGTTAGAGGTCTTCCAATCACCCCTCTGTCTAAGGATTTCTAGGATTTCAGAAAAGGAGACATCCTCAGAGGGAGATCTAGGGGACCCTTCGGATTCCTCTAAATCAGTGTCTGACATGACAGACTCAGGTGAGTCGATATGCTTCCTCTTACACAGCCTCTTTTGAGGGAGCTCTCTAGTGGGATAGTCTGGGGAGGTCTCGGAAGAGGGGGCACTTCCAGTGAGAGCTACTTGGGCCTCTGGTTCCCTACGCTGTGGGGGTGGTGAAGAGGTTGCTGCCTGCTGCTGATGGGAAACAGGCTCCAATGGAATGACTTTAGCAGAGGATAAAGCCTTCTCAATAGCTTCGAAAGCCTTCCCCCCACTCCAAAGAAGACCTCCACTCTGAGGGGATGGTCGACTCCTAGCAAGAGGGAATGGCTCCGAAGCAGAAGTGGAAGCCAAGCTGAGTCGAGCCAAGGCCAAGAGGGAGGGTTGGTTCCGACAAGAACCCAGGGAGACTGTCCCCCTCGGAGTCGACACGAGAGAGTGTCAGCTCCCAGATCCCTCAGCTCCAGACTGAGCCATCGAGGATAGAGTAATTGGCTCCGAGGAAGCAGGTTGAATCCCTGGAGCCGATGGGTCTAAGACAGAGGAACCTGAAGTAATAGGCTCTGAGAGCGAAGCAGTTGGAGGAGGAACAGTTGTCGGTAAGGGGGTCAGCTCTGAGACCTTTGGGTCCAGAGGGGCCAATTTTCTTACCAGAGCTGGATCCGAAAGCAACCTCTTCACCACCCTCTCGATGTCCTGGAAGATCTGGTGGAGAGAGAAGGAGATCTCTTTCTCTCTAAAATAAGCTAAGAGACACAACTTCGATTTCAGGTAAAATTTTCAGTACCGAAGGTTGTCTCAGAGCCGAAGAAACAAACGGCACTGAAATGGATGAAGCTGAATCGGAACCAGAGCTTCTTGGCTCCAACGCTTTAGTCGGCTCTGAAGCTGGGGCCAAAGATTTTCTCTTAGAGGATTTTGGAGCTGCCTGACCAAGTTCCAGCTGTTCCTGGAAGGAACTGGTCATGAGACCCCTATCTATGAGTTTCCACTTTCTCTCATTTAAAACTCTAGTGCTAAATGCTTGACAAAACGTGCAGGGCTCCTGCAAATGGGCTTCACCAAGACAATACACGCAACTGCTGTGGCTGTCTGTGAGAGACATTTTCTGTGCACACCTATCACACTTTTTAAACCCTGAAGGGCGATGATCCTTATGCTCCCTAGCCTTATCTTTTGACATTCTGAATATCAGAAAGGATAAGTTAGGTAACAAGACTAAAAGTATTAACTACAATAATAGAGAGAGAAGAAAGAGGAAGATAACTTTTTTTTTTTTTTAACAGACACACACAGGGAGGGAAAGGCCCTCTAGCTTAAACAAGCACTACGGCCCTCTAACTTAAATGGGCCATACAGTCCTATGGGGGAATAGGGGGCGAGCACTTTCAAAACAGTCACACAAGAGACAAAAAACTATATATGTATATATATATATATATATATATATATATATATATATATATATATATATATATATATATATATATGAAAAGGATCGAAAAATTAGGAAAATGACTGAATTTAGTAAAAAAAAAAAGTTTTACTTAGCCAAGCAGCCAGTAAGACAAAACCTCGAAGCTTTCGTGGCAAACGAGATCTGGGGGGATTGCTGTGAGGCACCATGGGATAGGGACTAGCCTCGAGCCAGTAAAAGCTCTTGAGCTTTAGTATTGGCCGAGTCAGAGCTGAATATCATCTCCGAACCCATCCAGCAAGAATTACGGTGAGAGAGGACTACATGACATCTGGTGTTTCTAAGATATATAACAATACATTAGCCACCATTTCCCACTATAGTGGCTGCTGGATGTTCCAAAGCTTATTCACTAGCCCTATTTATTGATGTAAAATTAAAAAAAGTTTTTAACTGGTTTCCTTAGTTATTAAATATTAATGGGATTTTTAAATTAACATTAAACAGGATTTTTTTAATCAGGATCGGCTGTTGGTTACAATCAATGTAGCAGATTCATTTTCTTGCATTCATTATAAACTCGGTATGAGTTAGTTTAGAGAAGCTTTACTTTTAGGTGATGTTTTGACAAACGATGACATCAGTATTTTAGGTGAATTAATGGAGATGGTACTTGATAACAGTTTTATATATTTTGAAGGGGAATATTTTAAATAAATGACTGGAGTGGCTACAGGGGCAGCCTGTGCTCCATTATATGCTATCATGATATTCTGGTGTTGGGAGCAAAATTACATGTTTAAGTCTGATTATATGAAGCACATAGCCACTTTTTAAAGATTTTGGATGACATTTTTATTACATGGAAGGGCAACTTATTATAACTGCATTATTTTATAAAGTTTTTTTACACAATACTACTGCATTTTTAAAGATTATTTTCAATTATTCCATGCAATGCATTGATTATTTGGATGTGACAGTTATTAAAGATCTTATACAGCAGTAATGTTAATCTAGGTTATAAAGGAAACCTACATTTTCAAATAGTGTTTTTGTATTTTTCCAGTAACCATCCTTTGAGTCAAAAGAGGGGACTGGTGAAGGGACTGAAAGTCAGAATATCAAGAATTGTTTCTGGTGGTGATGAATTTGTTAAAGAGACTGAGAAATTGATCAAAATGTTTGTTTTGAGAGGACATCCTAAAAATAAGTTGTTGGGAATTAAAAATGAAGTATTAAATAACAGGAAAAACAGGGAAGGGAAGCTTTGTTAACAAAATATATGAAGGGAACTTTAACAAATGTTATAAACAGACTATGTTGTTAAAATTCAGGGTGTTGAGTCTAATGCTATTAAACAGGTTATAATGAATCACTGTAAGATTATTCAGTGTGATAATGCTATAAATAAATATTTAAGGTACCAACATTGTTTTGTTTATATTAATATTAAGGAATGGTTGGAAACTGTGAGTGCTGATAATTATTATGGTATAACTAACAGGAGGTTTAAGGAATTGAGAAAATTGCACATATTTACATGAAGGACAATAACTAAAGCTTGGGGCAGTTAAATATGAGTTTCAGTTAAAATATGCCTGTGATTGTGATTCTAAGGGTGTAGTTTACATAGCATTTTGTGATTTTTGCCATGCATACTATGTGGGCAAAATCAAATGCTCATTTTGAATGAGAATTTATAAATATTACTATAATATTAGTAATGCAAATGATAATAATACACTTTTATAAATATAAAAAAATAATTTTTTATGTTTTGTGTACTATTTAATTTATCTTAGAGTGGGTCCTACTCAATCCTAGGGGTGGTCCTTGGGAGCACAGATTACAGTATATGGAACTATTAGAGCAGATTAGGCAGAATTGTTGTGTGGTGTATGCGTGGGTGGTGTGCATTGCTGCCTTGCAGCAAGCAAGAGGTTGGTTCTCTGGTCTGGCCTCGGTGGGGCTGGTTCAGCGGAGTCTGCATGTCCTCCTGTCGGTGTGGGTTTCTCCGGTGTGCTCGTTTCCTCCCACATCCCAAAGACACAAATTGGCCCCAGGTGTGCCTTCTGTGGAAGGTTGGGCTGGGGCTGGCACACACCCACATAAACTCCACTGCCATTCAATGTGCGGACAAGGTGATCCGCTGTGGCGACCCCTAACCGCGAAAAAGCCGAAAGAAGAAGAAGAAGAAGAAGGCAGAATGCTTGTGTATCCCTTTGACACAGATCATGTGTCTTTAAGAAGTGTGTTAAAACTGCTAAACTGTAGAATGCTAATAGAGATTTTTTTATTCATTGACTTTCAAAAAAGTTTCATACACTCTTTGTTTTTAAATAGAACACATGTATGATTGTATATTTATATCTAACACTAGGTATTTTATTTAAACCATCTAGAGTATCATAATTGATATGACATAAGTTTCTTTGATTGGTGGATATATATCACATGTTGTTTTATTTGACTGTTATTTATTCAGGCTTATATTTTATTTTTGGAAGCTCTAATGAAGTCCTTATGTGAATGGAATGAAAGCGTTCAACTTCCATTTGTTTGATGTTTAATAAAAATTTACAAATTAACACATCTGACTCTCAAATACTCTTTTGTGGGTCTTTGCACTGCCTTGATTTTGCTTTTGGTATAATGCCCCATTTGGCTGGTATCTAACCAAACACTTGCAACAGTTGGAATGCCTAAAAAGGTTTCTCACCAGGAGAATTCAGGTCATGAATACCCTGTCCTGCACTGATCTCCTAAAGGCTCTGTCTCTGTATTCAGTCTCTTAACACACTGCTGAGTGGGCATCTTTGCCTGGCTTGAAGGGTTTTGTCAAACCTGTCACTGATGGATCTGTTGCACATGTGCAAATCAAACAGCACCAGAAACACTAGCTCCAAGGATCCAAACTTCACTTGTGACATAAATGGAACATGCTGGAGAGACAGATGTGTCCCCAAGGCTTCTTGTACTATGAAATAGGCTCCTCGTCCATGTAAAAGAGAGTTAATCTCTGACCCTATTCAAATAAAACCTTTACAGTTGGATGGGTAATCATTAATTTACTCCCACTCTGGTGCCCCGTACCCATTATGTACAGAGGCCATTTTACATTTTAGAACTTATTTATAAATTTGGTGATAATTTCAGAGTTTTTGGATACTACTATTGGTAAAGATGAAAGAAACAGGAATTGTATTTGACAAATATACAGGAAAAAAAAAACATTTAGGAATTCATACCTACATTGTTCTAGAGAACACTCAATATCAGTAAAAGGCAATGTTTTCTAAGGACAGGCAGTAAGAAGAGATCATCTTCCAGTTAGGACTGCTTAAGTTGAAAACTATGTTTGAGGTGAGGGGGCATAAAGCAAACAATGCCACAAAGCATTATTAAAGAAGTGAAAGAGAAAACACCTTAGTAATTCTAGCCCAATGTTAATCAATGGTATCTTCTTCTTCTTTCGGCTTTTCCTGGTTAGGGGCCGCCACAGTGGATCACCTGTCCGCTCATGATTGGCAGTGAAGTTTTACGGTGTTGAGTTGCCAGCCCGGCGTCCAACCTTCCACAGAAGGCACACACTCACACCTAGAGCCAATTTAGAGTGTCCAATTCACCTACAGCATGTCTTTGGGATGTGGGAGGAAACCGGAGCACCCGGAGGAAACCCATGCGACCACAGGGAGGATCGAACCGGAGAACCTCTTGCTGTGAGGTGGCAATGCTAACCACTGCACCACCGTGGCCGCCCATAACGTTAGTCAATGGTATAAGTAATAGAAATTACAGTATCAGATCTGACAAGTACAAGTCAATTGATATTTGACTGCAGTTGTGATAATAACATTATTAGATATATTATTAAAAAAAACTGAAGCATTATTAGAACAAATACCGACCTGTTAGGAATAGTGGGCAGGAAATGACATTCACCTTTCTAGAGCAATGGAAATTTAATAAGCTTGTTAGAAACTGGATGATATTGATTGACAGTTCGTGCTGGGAGAACATGTGGTCCTTTTAAGTGTGTCTTTTCTGCATAATGTAGGTTTATAAATGCTGGAAATAATGTCATGGTAAATTCCCATAACTGAACCTTAAGGTCCTCATGACATTTTAATTGTCAGTCATTTGATGTGGTCTACATAGAGTCCTATACTTTGTGTGTTACATATTATGTGGAGAAAATAATTAGAAAATTAAGTACATGCATCCAAGAACTTGTGTAAGATATAAACATTTCAAAATATTTAAAAAATATATTATTTTGTATACAGTTGATTTCAAACATGGAAATTACATGTTTTCACATGAAGAAAAACTTTTTAATGCTACTGTCCATCCTGGTCTTAATCATGTTGTCTCTTTAAGTGGAGTGTTGAAATTGAAAAATAACTTTTCATAAGAACAAAAGTTTAAAGAAATGGGACTAGTATCTTTAAATGTTGTATAAATAGTTGCATACAATTTTAAGATACATTGCCTAATATTTTATATGATTTTGAATGGTGGTATGTTTTTTATGAGTGATTTTAGTTGTTGAACTTAGTAGAAATAATAAATGCTTTAAGTGTGAGTTGGGTGAAAGAATTTTGTCACATGATTAAATGAGAGTATAAAAATGATTGTAGGGTATTGATGCATGTATTCTGAAGAAGTCTGGTTGCAGACAAAACACTAAATGTTTGTCTTTCGGCTTTTCCTGGTTAGAGGTCGCCACAGCGGAACTCTGGTCCGCTAATGATTGGCAGTTGGTTTTTATGGTGTCGAGTTGCCAGCCCGACACCCAACCTTCAACGAAGGCACGCCCATTCAACGCATGTCTTTCGACACTCCCAACCCAAGCCGAGAATTGAACGGGAAAGCCTCTTGCTGTGAAGCAACAATGCTACCGCTGCACCACCGCGGAATAGACAAAACACTAAATACAGATATTAAACGTTGTGGTTACTGCATCCATTCCTTTAATATCTTATTTAATTACCACTGAAATTCATCACTACAGTCTATGAGAATGGCACCTGCATGTCTATTGATGGTGTAAATGTTTAAGTGTAAAATACCTGCCTCATTCTCAGTGCTAATACCTGGCAATAATAAAGTACTGATGTACTGCTGCAGGAAATGCAAATAAAACAAATGTTTTACTATGACAGATCATGCAAAATTATCCCATGTTATAAATAGGGGAAAACGTAAGTATGAATGTAAACCAAAATCAATATCATTTGGTTCTTTCACAGAAAATAAATGTTTAAGTAAGTGTGGTTGTTTCTGCAATATGACTTAGATCACACTAAATTCAAGGTACTGATCTCCAACTGTACAGAAGAAGCAGAGGCATTTGATAAGGAGGTGTGCTTCAGAAGGTATTCTTTGTGCATATATGTCAAGGTCAAGACTTAAATGAATTACCTACAGAAACAGGGAAATCAGTATCACTTTGGCAAAGTAAACTGTTTCAGAGGTAGGTATTGTAGTTGAGACTGAAATTTCTGCTTTTTTTGTTTGTTTCTTTGTAGGCTGCTGTTTTTAGTGAGTACCACTGAGGTTTTTATCCATTAGCCACTCAACTGGCTCTTTTTTTCCCTTTGGGAAGTAAGATACTTATTATATTTTTTTTTTTGATAAGAAACATCTTTAATAATTTATCACTTATGACATAGGCAATCATACATTTATATAAATGAAAACAAAGTATACTGACATATTTTTAATTGCAAACATTATATTTATCACTTATAATCTAACCAGTCATTGTCAGTCAAACATTACATAACTCACTCAAGTCTTGCCTTCTTTTAAACCTCATTCATAGGTTCATAGGTAGATACTAGGCTATCTGCCCTAGGGCATTTATAAGCCTAGCCAGAGTGTATTTGGCTTCCGCCTCCCTATTACATTAGCCTACTGTGCCTCTGTAAAGTAGGTCACAGAAGGTACCCTTTAAGATTAGTTTACTGTGCCTCTGTCTAGCAGGGACACAGAAGAGATCCCAGGGGTGAATTTGCGATTTCCCATCCACGCGTCCAGATTTTGCTTGAAGAGGGTCAGCGAGGGGCTATGTCTAACATGAATTGGGATTCTATTCCAGAGTGAGGGAAGCCTCTGGGAAATGAATCTGTCCCTCCAGCATGTCCTATTTATTTTTGTGCTGAGGTTTAAGTCCCTGGAGCATGTAGCTCTAAGGGAGTTGGATTTTTTGAGGTGGAGCATGTCCATTAATTCTGGGTTTGGCATGGCTTTGTATGTCAGGCATAGATCGCCTCTGAGTAGGTGGTAAGCAACTGAGTAGAGCTAGAGTTTCTTTAGTCGAGCTGCATAGGACATCTGTTTGTAGCCCATGATCCTCTTGGTGAGGTACTTTTGGGGTCTCTCCAGTTGCTGCAGGTGTCGGGTAAGGTACATCCCAAAAGGGGCATTGTATTCAATTATGGGCCTGATGAGTGACGAGTAGAGGTGCACAATGACCTCTCTTGATCTAGATGTGAACCCTTTCATGATAAGGTGGGCTATATAGAAGGTCTTTTTAACCACTTTGGCAACGTGATTATCAAAGGAGAGATTACTATCTATGTTGGTCCCCAAATCTATATTACTTCTTCCGTACTTAATGGATTACCACCTATGTGGTAATTTGTGGGCACCTTGTTTTTCCCAAAGGGGATGACTATGCACTTTTTAGCATTTAGCTTGAGGCCATGGCTCTGGCACCAAGCATCCATCTCTGTGAGACCCTTTTGGAGGATGCTTGTGTCAGCTGGAGATTCGATTATGGCCCCCAGTTTGCAGTCATCTGTGAACTTTGTCAGCCATAATCTCCCCGTGTTAGCCTGAACCTCAGAGAAGTATATACCGAACAAGAGAGGTCCCAGAACTGAGCCCTGTAGGACGACACTTGTAACTGGTTTGAATTTGGACATGGCACCTGCGATTCTGGCCATGTGGGTTCTATCCCTGAGCCAGTTTGCAACCCATCTTGTGATATAGGGGTTGATATTTAAGCTGGTAAGCTTATTTATGATGCCTGAGTGGGGTATTGTGTCGAAGGCTTTTGCGAAGTCCGGGTAGGCTGTGTGGACTACCTTGCCCTCATCTATGGCTTTGGTAACTGTTTCAAAGAAATCAACTAGGTTTAAGAGGCAAGATCTGCCCTTAACAAAGCCGAATTGGGTAGGGTCCAGTGTCTGGAGGCTCCCAATGTCTTTGTTTATGAGTTCCATGATAATACGCTCCATAGCTTTACAGACCAGACTAGTCAGGCTTATGGGGCGATAGTTCCCGGGGTCCTATGTGGCACCACCTTTGTGGAGTGGGACCACTGTAGCTGTACGCCATTCTTTGGGCACATATCCTGTAGTAAGGCTAAGTTTGAACAGTGACTTAATGTGAGGGTTCAGTTTTTCTTGGAGCTCGTGTAAGACACAGCCTGGGACACCGTCCGGTCCCATAGATGCTGTGTTTTTTGTTTGGAGAGGGCAGCTTTCACCTGTGCATCTGTGATGTCAGGGAGGTTACATTCAGTTGGGATAGGCATTTGCTCTTTTGGGGGGAGAAGTTTGCGCTGAATCTGTCTGCCAGGATGTTGGCTATGTCTGTAGGTTTGGTATATTTTGTACCATTATGCAACAATTCAGAGCATATCTGGGAGTTTCCACCCATATTCCTGATGTAACTAAAGAAGGCCTTGTGATTATCTTTAGTGTCTAGGGCAATTTTTCTTTTGAAACTGGCCTTTGATGATTTTATGAGGGATCGAAGTTTCTTGCTAATACTGATCAGAGATGCCTTCCCTTTTTGGGATTTTGCTCTGTCATGTAGTAGCTTCCTCCTTCTGTTGTATAGCTTATTTATGGCCGGGGTCCACCAGACAGGTCTCCTGTTTTTGGAGGAGTGAGTCTTGGTGTTATTTGGGATAGCTCAATCCATGCATTCCTGCAGGTGCTCATAGAATGCATTTGTAAAGGATTCTGTGGACTGGGCTGTATTATCCTCTGGCCCGGGGGCTTTGAAGGATTCCACCTCAGTCTTGAGTAGTGCAAAGTTGGCTTTTGAGAAATTCTTTACCGTGATTTCCTTGGCTGGGGGTTGGGACGGGATATGGATGTCTAGGGAAATTTGTTTATGGTCTGATCTTACCAATGAGGGGTTTACTTCTGGTGTGGAACATAGAGTCCCCATGTTGGTGATGACCAGGTCCAATATGTTATTCCCTGTTGTGGGAGTGTTGACCAGTTGTTTCATCGCGGTAGAGTTTATAAATTCAAGGAACCATTGGGCGAGGGCATTTGGGCTTGAATAGTTTTCCCAGTCAATGTTTGGGTAGTTGAAGTCACCCAATAACATAGTGTTTGGAGAGACCTTCATATTCTCCAGTGTTCTCAGGAATGCCAAGTGGGGTTCCTGTAATAGGGTGGGTGTTCTATAGCAGGCTACAAACTGAAAGGCAGTTTTGCCCACTGTTAGTTGCACATGGATGGTTTCTGATGCTTCGTACAGTGCCACTAACCTGGAGGTGTAGGTATCTTTGATGAATATAGATACTCCCCCCTCCTTTTGTGCTTCAGTCCGAGTTTTGGGGCCGAAACACTTGGTATGGATTATCCTTCTCCAAAAAACAATTTTGCATGTATTATTCCCACAATTCCCATTTTGTTCTATGACTTTGCTCCTATTCTTTACTAAAAATCCCATTTCCAGTTGTTTTTATCTCTGTTACTATATACACTACTTTTAGTACAGTTTGTTTAAACTTTGATTTCTATTTTCTAGTAATTGTTTTTTTTGACGGCCACCATAATTAGGCTCAGTAAGGCTGTGCTATGTATAGGCAATTCTGATTCTGTGTCATAGCTCAAATAATCTCTTAGTTATACCAATTTGCTCACCCAGTATTTCACAAAACAAACGAGAAGTACCTGGAACTGGAACAGAAATCCAAGCAAAGAACAAACAACTGACCAAGAAGTCAAAGATCACAGCAAATGAATCCAACAATGGTAGAAACCACTCCAATTCACAGTTGTTGTAGAAAGAAACAATCCTTTCCTGGCAAAACCACTGTAATTCATGGTTAAGCGCTTCTGTCCAAACATAGACTTCTTCAGAATCATGAAAACTCCTCTAAATACTGAATTTAAGAGCTGAGATGAGTACTAAAACCACACCCCAAGAACTGTCAATCAACAGACAGGCTGAAAAAAGCCTGGGAAAATTCTTAAAGGTGTAAAAAAAAACACTTTCACATTACACAAAGTAAAAATGGCTAAAAACAAATCTGGAATGTCAAAGAGCTACAGAAAGTCATTAAAGTTGTAAGACTTTGCTAAAACCATGTTGGCTTTTCTTTTAAGTTTGCTAACCTGGTTCCACCTGTTCAGTCATTCAGTCCAGGTGGATTTGCTGTGTTCAAAGCCAGCTGCCAATACATCTCACAATTTAGAAGTCTGTTTTCCCAATCTCCAACAAAGCACCTGGTTCCACCTGTTCAAGCCCCAAAAACGTGAAGTTAAAACTGGAGCATGTATATGCATGTCTAGTCAAAGCACTCTTCATGTCCCTTTTGGATATACTATAATAGTGTTGGTATATCCTTTTGTTGAGTGCATTTTTAGTCTTACCAATATAGAAGGCAGAGCATGACATACATTTTGCCAAGTAGACTATCCTCTCTGATTGCCAACTGAACTTACCACAGATATTTATATCCCTAATTTTTTATCATAGTCCATAAGTCACTTTGTCTGGAAACAATTATTTTTTCCAATAACCATTTTATGTTAGGCTTATTCTTAAAGGTGAATGAAGGGAAATCAGGAAGATTTTGTTTAAGTCTCTCATCACATTGTAAGATAGCCCAATTTCTCCACACCACTTTTTGGATGTCTTTAGTCCAGTGAGTAATGTAAAATCATATTGGTGTTAACAAATGTATCCTTACTTTAGTTTGTCGTCTTTCTACTTAATATTATCAAGGCCATACCTAGTATTAGGTGCATACCTATTGTCTCTGTCTGTCCACACATCCTTCTGAAGATCATCAAGAAGAGTTTTAGGATACCTTCTTTCCAAAAACATAGATTTGAGGGTGTCAAACTGTGATAAACAGTTGTCATCAGATGTCAGGCAAGAAATCCTGATAAGATGGCTTTTCCCAATCCCCATCTTTTGATGGAAAGGGTTAAAGCTGGTGTACAACAAAAAGGAATTACAGACAATGGGCTTTCTGTAAATCTTTGTGTCCATACCACCATACTGGTCTTTCCTGATTTCAATGTCCAAGTAGTGGATCTTAAGTGGGTGGTTAATCTTAAAAAAGTGGTACCAAAGGATGAGTAAATCATCCAAATAGTGGAAATACCCCACCCATTTTTTGAATAAAGAGAGATTGAACAGTCATAAGTTTCCATCTTAGCAAGATGATGTTTGCAAAGGTGGGGGCACATGCAGCCCCCATAGCTAAACCTTTCAGCTGTTTGTAAAATTCTCCATCAAAGGTCAAACAGTTATTGTTTAATACATCCTCAACAAAATCACAAACCAGTGTGGTGTCTGAAAGTATAAAAGAAACATACTGTGCCACCATTTCACCAAACCATAGCAGACCTTCCTTGTGGGGAATCACAGTATATAAACTCTGGATGTCACAAATCACAAGAAGACATTCACTCCACGGTCCAGTTTTCTGAAGTTTATCTAAAAGATCCTAGGAATTGCAGACAGGGTTTGGAAAACCTTGAGCAAAGTGTTTAAACTTGTAGTCTATGAACTTAGCTGTTGGCTCCGTGACTGAACCACCAGCAGCAACAACAGGATGTAAGGGTGGATCCAACACATTTGAGTGAATCTTTGGGATGCCGAAAATCTCTGGAATTGTGTGTTTTTGCACAGAAAGATAATCGTACAGGCCGTGAGATACACTGTCAAATAAAAGTAGTTCATCCAAGAACACTTTGATTGCCCTGTAAGCAGTATTGATCTCATTAATAGAGACCAAACAATACACCACCCATCATTCGACAATCTATCAGTTCGACTTGTATAGTCCATTCAGTCCATAATAACTAAACACTCTCCCTGTCATCCTTGGAAAGATTATAAAATTTCTTCCTGTTCTTTTCATTGAATAATTATCTAGTTTCTTTCTCACAAGACTTTTCAAAAATTTGTATGACACGGTACAGTGGGGGGGTTAGCCAAACTCATCCTCTTGAAGTCATTACAGAGGAATCAGATTCACCAAACAGTAGATGAAAATTGATTTTACATTTAAAAAGTTTTAAATCAAATACAGTGTCCACCATGTTGGCCTGGGGTGCTGGTATAAACTTAAATCCTTTAAGGAAAAGATTGTGTGGTGTTCAGGGCCAGTGTTTAAGTCAGAAAAATTGTAAGTATCGAAACCAAAGAAAGAAGCAATATTCACTGTAGTGGTACATGGATGTGAAAAAAGCTGCTGTTGATGTTTATCATTTATTGGCTGGGTAACCTCAGTTCCTCCTGTTCCAACAACCACTTGATCTTGTCAGGTAGGAATAGGAAATCCCTTGTCCTTGTAAATGTTGGTGTTCCTAGTTGGTTATTCTCTCCGACCTTCTCAGGGGCACCTCCTCTAAAGGGAATTCACTGTGTTGTACTTCATCGCTGTTGACAAGGTCATCCTTGTAGCTTACCCAATTATTTGACTAGGCTCAACCAGTGTAGGGTGGCTTGGATACATGGTTCCGTTATGACATTCAGTGTCATCCATTAGCAGCTAATTATCCTTCCTGTTCTTAATATGTGCCATTTTGTTATCAGTCTGTTGAAACATCAGATTAAAACTGGATTTGTATTTATGTAAGTTATCTGCTGTAAAAGAGTCTACTAATTTTGCAATCTTCTCTTTATATTGTACCATACTTCTCTTGTTGTCTTTACTTAATAATTTGGTAAGCTCTAGATCTGTACGATCAAAAAGTTCCATTAACTCGAGATGAAAAGGTGATTTTTTTTCATTCCCCCTGTGGGTATTTCCATTCCCAGGTCATTTAGGGACATGTTGTCTCTTCAAACTTTCACTCAAGAAATAATTGTTCAACTTCAGATATTTAAACTAGTACAATGATTTATCTAAAGACGAAATTTATTCTTGTAAGCTATGATAATGGCCACTAATATATTGTATGTACTCATATTTTTTGCACTTTTGCTTTATCCAACCATTTAAACACTTGAGATGTGAATGAAAAATCCTGTGAGCTTGATGCTTGTGTTGCCTGCTGCTGTGTATTATTCTGGTCATTCACTACAATAGCTTGTCCCAATGACCATTGAATAGTTTCTTCCACATTATTACCAGCCACATTTGTAACATTACCATGCTTAAATTGAGACAAAACCTGTGTCAATTGTTGAATAAGCAAAGTCAGATTACCCACAGGTTCAGATGTGCTGAAAGTGAGGACATCATGAAACAATTCATGTGAGTCAAAGGCTGACATACCAGGAAATTTTCAGAACAAGGCCAATAATCCCCAAAAAGCTGAGAAGTACCCAGAACTAGAACAGAAATCCAAGCAAAGAACAAACAACTGACCAGGAAGCCAAAGACCACAGCAAATGAATCCAACAGTGGCAAAAAAACACTCCAATTCACAGTTGTTGCAGAAAGAAACAATTCTTTAGTGATAAAACTACTATAGTTCACAGTTAAACACTTTCATCCAAACATAGACTTCTTCAGAACTATGAAAACTCCTCTAAACACTGAATTTAAGTTCTGTAGCCAGTATTTCTGATAGAGTAGTCTGGCAACTCATTACACTCCCTCTTTCTTCCTCATCACACCTCCAACACATGTGCACACTTCCAAGTAAAGATCCTACATCTTCTAGACATTGTTGCATGTTTGGAAGCCATACATATACCCCCATTGTTTCTTTGTGAATTGCTTATCCAGTCTCTGTTCCCAGTCCTTTCTAAACTCCGCTGATTGATTCTTATAGTTATTATGCAATATTTTATATGTTCTACTTATTATCCCTTTTTAACAGCAGCTTCTGTTTTAGATTCTACTAAAATCTCTACCTCTGCGGGTCTTTTGCTTAGGATCCTCCAATTTCTTTCTCTTAACCTATACTCTCATATCAGTCCCTGATGGGGATGGCAATCTCTAGCCTGCAGTCCAAATAAATTATTGGACTGTTCCCATTCTATTACCTTTCCCTCTGTGATTATTTGCTCTCAATACCTTGGTTCCTTTACCAGTTTTCTCTAGTATATATCAGCCCCCTCTTGCTTATTGTCTGTATCCCTAATTGCAGTCATTCCTACTGGCAGAATCTCCTTTCTCCATTCCCATGTTGGCTTAGTATACTAAGTATACTTAGAATACTTCCTGCTGCTTTATGAATATAATGAATGTAATAATTCTCCTTAAAGATCTGTATCCAAAATCCCATTATCTCCTTGTTTCTTGAGCCTTCCCCCTGTTTTGTTATTGTCCCTTTCTACTTTGAATTATAAACTTTCTGCTTGTGCTATGTATAGAATCCTTAACCGTGTAGCTCTGAAATACCCCTTCAAATCAGATAACCCAAATTACCTTGTTTTATTGGAATGATCAGCTTATCCCGCTTGACTCTTGCTGTCTTCCCCTTCCAGATAAAATCCTTCAAGTCTTTATTAATTGCTGTCCACATCTTCTCTTCTGGTTGATCAAATTATGCCTGACCTGCGTATAAAACTAAAGGGACTAAAATATTTTGACTGCTTATATCTTGCTATCTGTATCCATAAAACAGAGCTTCTAGTTTCTCTTTTTATTCTATTTTGTTTATTTTCTTCCCACATATCCTTAACTGCCATAACAGAAACATTTGTAATTCATACTCTTTAAGTACTTCATTTTATCCTTATGTCCCTATAAATATTGGTATTGCTGAACCAATTTGTGTGTGGATATATTATTTACAGCTATTGCCTTTGTTTTATCGTCATTAATTTTCTATCCCAAGAAGACCTGAAATTGTTTCAAAATGTTCTACAGCACTGAAATGCCCTTTTCTGGTTTTATAAGTTATATCATCTGTAAATAAAGCCAGCTTTTCTTGACTACTATTCCAGTTATATGCTTGAATTTCTAAGCTTCTTATTTTCTTTGCCAGTGTGGTTCTAAATATAACACAAATAACATAGGGAAAGAGGACATTCTTGCCTGGTTACTTTACTCCAACAGAACTTTTTTTCACCTCCGATCCCTCATATATCCTCCTTATCAACCCTATAATTGTATCAGGGGAATGTAAAGGCTTCCTTTGCCATACTCATAAAATCCAGGCTTACTCTGTTGAATGCTTTGTCTACATTAAAACCTACCAAATAACAGTGGTATTCTCCACTGTAATAATTGTTGCAAAATGGTTCTTATATCTGCTTCCTTCTGGATCATCATTGTTCTATTAATGTTGTCAAATGTTTGCCTCCCCTCCACAAAACCACATTGATGCATATCTATCAATTCTGGCATGGCTTTTGCCATTCTTGTAGCCATTATAGACATAAACAATTCATAATTATGTTTTAGAATTGAAATGGGCCTATATGAAGATGGGTCTGATGGATCTTTACCACATTAAGGTATCACAGCCACCACTGCTTTCTTCCAGGATGGTGGTGCTTCTCCTCCTTTTCAAATACTGTTAAACAAAATCTTCCAGATCTTTCCCAGTTTGATCCCTCTTAGCTTCCAAACTTCCACAGGAATACCATCTGTTCCTGGGGACTTTCCTGTAGATTGGTTATATACATCAGTATTTTTATCTAATCTCATTCTATCCTAACATTGGCATATTTAATAGTTCCATAAACACTTCCATTTGTACTTTTTCTTGATTTCTATAATTCTCTGCTTTATACAGATTTTCATACAATTTCAAAATATTTCTAGTACCTCTACAGGATCTCTAATATTTTTCCTTGTTAAAGGCTCTCTAAGCTTGGCAACAATCCTTTCTATTTTCTGTTGCCCAAGTTGTTGTGTTAAAAGTTTTTGTTCTCTGGAGTTTTTATCAAAAAGCATTTGCTTAACAGCAGTATTTCTAAATTCATGCATATGATCAAGGTAATCCTTTATTATCTGTTTAGCATTTTGCTATTGCTCCTCTTCTTATCCTGTGAGATCCCCCTATTATTTCTTCTTAACCACATCTTTCCTACTTTTATTTCCACCCTATTTTTAAACTAAATTTTAAATTTATCTCATTCCCTAGCTGTATTTTCAGAAGAAATTTATATCTTCCATAATAACTCCTGAATAATTTCCACTACCCATTCCTTAAATCCCTCTCTTTTCAACAGATAGGTGGAAAAGCACCAGTGTCTCATTTTTATTTCATTACCCTGCATTTTTATTTTAGTCATTATTGGCTTGTGATCTAGTAAAACAGTTATTGGACATGTATCCAAACTTTCAATTAAATGCACATGTTACTGAGAAATATAATTTCTGTCTAACCTAGCCCAGTTTTTGTACCTTGAGGAATAATATGTAAATTAACTCCAAATTCCTACTAATAATGTCTTTCAGCTTTTACCAGTTAGGGGTCGCCATAGCGGAACTCCGGTCCACTAATGATTTGCAGTGGATTTTTATGGTGCCGAGTTGCCAGCCCGATGCCCAACCTTCAAAGAAGGCACGCTCATTCATGCATACTGAATTCAAATTTTCCATGCCAAATATTTTCATAAATTTCTTCAAAAATATACTCTCTTTTGTTAGATTTCCCCTTCTGCCCCCAAATACATCTTCACTGCTGCAAATAAAATTTTAGTCCCCACCTATAAATAATATTCCTTGCTGAAAGCTGATTATTTCTCCCAGAATTTTCTTAAGCCCCATTATAGCAGTTTTAGGTGGAATATAAATACATGCCATGGTAATCCTCCTCCCTTGCCAGTAATCCTTTAATACTATAAATCTACCATTATTATCTATTTTCCTTCCTCTATCACTATTAGAGTCCCACAGCAATTAATATAAATACTCCCCTTTTTCCTTTGTCCCAGATATTCCACCAAATAACCATCCTGAAATCCTTTCTTTATCAAATTCACATGCCCACTTCTTTCCAAATGTGTCTCCTGGAGCATAACTATTTACACTTGGCATTTTTTAATTTAGTTCACTAGTCTTTCATTTTTTGTGCATATTTGTGAGACCATTCACATTTAAAGATGATATAGAAAATGTCATTATGTTAAGAAATTATTTTTCCCAACTATGTATAACAGTTATTTTTTAATGTCCAGTTTCAGCTTTTGTGTTACATGCATACACTAATGTTTGGCAGGTTGACCTTTTATACAGCTATCTCCTGTCATATCCATTTAAACATATGTCAACTTTTACAAAACTTTTTTAGTGAAAACCCTCAAACATACAAACAAAAAAAAAACAAACACATCCCCAGAACACCCCTAAAACCTATTAGCTTCATACTAACACACAAAACTATGTGCATCTTAAATATTGAAGTTTAACCCCCAAATAGGAAGAGTTGTCCCATATTGACAACAAGACTCATAGACTTAGCTTAACCTGTAATTAAGGTAATCTATCCTAATATGCTTGGTATAGCCTGTGCTTCTACTTCCACTAAGTGTTGTCTGTTTTGCCTTATCTTTATTCCTCTTCAATATTAAAAAAATAACACTTCAATGTCTTCAGAAAACATTATCTCCTAGCCACTGTAAGAAAGAAGTAGTCTGTTTTTATTGCACTTTATCAGTTTATGCTCGATTGGAACATGAGAACCAGATAGGTGCTTCTTCTACAAACACTTATTTATTTGCTAGAAGAAAACTTATTTTATTATACCCAGTGTTGTTTTCTAATTATTTGCTTCCCCTTAAAACATGTTACTAGATCAAGCCAAGGGATTTAATCGAGTCATTCCCCTGTGCAAGAGTAAGAAAAAGCATATTAGTTTTTCTTGTATCATGCTCTTTTGTCCAGACCTTTCTTCTCTTTTTAGACTGTAATGCCTACATTTCTTAAAACTGAAAAAGGAGAATGAAAGAAGGGGAAAACAGATGTACCTGTTTACTTTAGTAACCCTGTTACACTTGAAAATAACTGAGAAAGCTTTTACTTTACAGCATGCAGGTTTTGTCATGCATTATAAAAAATGCTACCATTAAGAGCAAAATTTTGTTTGTTACAGTTAACTCTTTCCTTCCTCTTCTCCTCTCCTAAATGTTCTTCCAAACATTAATGACATGAAGTAGAGCATATGTTTTGGAGTCCCCTACAAGTTTAACAAAGACAGAAGTCCAATATTTCCAGGTTTTCTTGTTCTGTCATGTTTCAGAAATATAATTAATGTTTTGTAATCTCACATCTGTTTGTCATTTTCCAAGTTGCTGGTTTTCCCTTGTTGAGCTCCATCTCCCATATCTAATCTCTGCTTCATTTCCAGTGTACTCCTGGTTCTTCTGGTCAACTCATGTGCTTTTTTGTCTCTCAAGCATTTGCCTTTTGAACATTGATAAAGGTTTCACTGACACAGTCTCTCTCTAGGGATTTATTACCAGAAGAACAAGAAGCAGAATTCCATGTTAGACAGTTCACTTTTTGTTAGACAAACCTTTGTATTTCCACCTTAGCATGTTTTGCATCAAAAAAGCTTTTGACCCTCTAGGAAAGAAAATTCTGAAAATAATTGGATACAGTAGCTTGAATCTCATGCCAGCTTCTCAGCATCCACTGATTAGTTGAATAAATGTATTCCTCTTCTGCCTGGTGTACAGTGAGTAATCATTTTCCACAAACACTCTACTGTCTCCCACTTTTAGTACTTTGTCATTCTGCCACAGTTTTGTCAGAATTAACTCTTTCTGCTGGTAGGATTCCATCTTTACTGTTAAAGGTTTAGGTTGCTTTCTCATGGCCAGGTTTGGAGCATTAACATGATGTGTCCTTTCAATTAAAAACTCCTGCTGTGGAATACCAGTCAGTTGCTTATTTGTGCTTCCATAAAATTAATACGGTCTGTTCCTTGGGGCTTCTTTGGTTCAGTAGAAAATCTTAGGGTTTCCCTACATGCTCTGTCCTCTAATTCTGTTATTTTCTGAAACATCTGTTCTTGAGCAGCCTCACACTCAGCCAGCCTTTTCTTCATTTTGGCCTCTGATTTTTGCAGTTTTATTACCTCATCTGAATATCTGTTTAAAGTTTCTACCATTTTATCCAGCCTTTTATTATTTGAGTTGATATACTCCTTTAGTGTTTCATTTATTTTAATCAGCTCTGAGTACATTTGACTAATTTTTTTCTTCTAGATTACTGGAAATCATGTCTTGCATAAAAGGTGCAGCTTGCTCTGCTTTTTGCTAAGCATCTCCAGAATTCCTCGGGCTGGCATTTTCTCCTCACCTTTTACGATTGATTTTCTTTCAGATTCTCTGAATTTCTTTTTTGCTGGCATCCAGGCAGTGCACTTACTGACCAGTTACTGAAATGTACCCAAAAAGACAAGTTTACTGGCTCTCTTTCTGGGTTTATCTTTTCACACTGGGAGAGCTGAAATTAAGCTGTTAGTGTTCACCCATCTTGGAATTTCTAGGAGTTAAGAGATTTATGGTGTAGAAGCAAGGGTCAGGCACTGAAGTCACTGATATCATACATTTTTAGGCCTTGGAATTTTGTACTTAACCCTGACCCTACTGCACATGCCCAATAGCATGCTACAGGGTTTGGCATGCAGTGGGCATTAGTGAGGATGCCTCACTCACTTCCATAAGTGATATAATAGCTCAGAAAGCCCTGCCCTCCCCAAAATATGCAAAAGCTCATTGGGAGGTCTCTGTTCTCTACTGGAGATTCTACTGTGAAGTGCCCCACAGACTTGTTCACCACACCCACCACCCTGAAATATGTGAACATGCATTGCCTTATCACTTCTCTTGTTCCTCCTCACCCATTTCTCCAGGACCTGGGTCACAAATCAAACCCGGACTGTCTGGATCATATTCGTCAGAGCTTGGCATAAGCTCTCTTCTGACTGATTCTGAGTCTGGTAAAGTTGAATCAGCTCTAAAAGCTGCTAAACAGGACTATATCATTTAAGGTCTTGTGCATACATATATAGAGAGTGTTTAAAACAAGCTCTTTGATATAGAGAAAATATGTAGTCCATACATTTCTACTATTCACATAGAGATAATTAGATGAAATACTTTTTTGTTGAATGTATGTGTGTACCTCACATAATACACACAGTGTAGTAGTATGTACTTGAAATGATGTATGTAATGTATTATATACATAGACATATCTATCTATATATAAAGTTTTCTTCTTTCTAAAATAAGAGGGATGCTATGTATACAGGGTGGTGCAGTGGCAAAGGGTAGTATTGCCATCTCATAGCAAGAGGTTCTCCAGTTTGTTGCTCAGCTGAGGTGCATTCTGTGCAGAGGCTGAATGTTATCCTTGTGTTTGCATGGCTTTTCTCCAGTTGTTTCTGTTTCCTCCCACATTCCAAAGACATGCCATAAGATGGATTGGGGACTCTAAATTGCTCATAGATGTGTGTGTGTGTGTGTGTGTGTGTGTGTGTGTGTGTGTGTGTGTGTGTGTGTGTGTGTGTGTGTGTGTGTGTGCAGGTGTGATAGGGAAGAAAAACCTGGCAATCTAATTCAATTTCCCCTTTGCATTGAAACCTCTGCAAGTAGCAGTGGCTGTCTGCAGGGTTAGACTAGGAATGTGATGTGACTTTTAAAAGAGCGAGCATATATGTAGATATTCTGAACTAAACAGATTACTGCTCTTTTAAGGGAGTTACTAATTATGTGATCAGTGTGTCATATCACCTTTCTTGTTTGGGCAGTTCAGCAGAAGGTTTTGAGTATGCACATCATGTTTATTTTTTTACATGTGTCCAGGGTATGTTTACTACAGCCATAACTTCTGTAAAGGCAGTGAATGATCAGTTAGCAATTTTAATTTCAGAAAATCATGCTTGACCTGTTAAAAATATCAAATATAATAACTTCTGTTTATAAAGATAAGCAAAATGCTGAAAAATTCAATGATTATAGATTATAATGTTCTTCCCACTTTTACCAGAAGATGTCAGCATATATCCATTCCATCATTCCAGTATTAACTACAATCATTTATTTCTCTACAAGATTTGCTGTATAAACTATTGTGTTTTCATTTATTGTGAATGTTATTTATTTTACTCTATAGTAAAACTCATTTGAACCTCATGAAAAGTATAAGACATTTAGTACCCTCTGGAAAACAAAATAATGCAGTTCAATTATACATAATAATGATCATAATATGTGCATGAGACAGACTGGTTTCATAATTCCTTGTTTGCAACTTTACAATCATTGCACTTTTTAAAATATTCCAGGAAACATGAATTCTTCAAGGTATTTAAGTTCATGAACTATAACAATATGCTGTTCCACAGTGTAGTCAGTCAATAAAAAATATCTACCACTTACCTTAAAAGCATGCTCCCTTATTACTCCTTCCATCATTCCTTCTAAGTGTTTATCGAGGGTTACCTTATTTATCTATTTCTTATACCTGAATATCACTTGCAACAGTCTGTAAGATGCTACTCAAACTGACCCAAGGCTGGGAGCCTTACGGGCCAGCCTACTGTTATCACACTTCTGTTCAAATGTTCAAATTACTATTCCCGTCTTCCTCTCTTTCAAAAAATATGTTTTCAATAAATATTATCACAGGCAAAAAACAAAAACAAATTAAACTTATTAGCACATTTACAAAAGTATACAATAAAGATAAAAAGAAAATAGGTTTAACAATTCTTTTTCACCTTTTGTTAACAAAACCTATATTTATCAATTGATGACACTGTAAACTAATTTTATAACTATCTAGCAATTGTTTCTTATTTTCCTAGTCTTCACAAATCTTCATTTTTATATTTAACCACAATGATGTAATTGCCACTTACAAAGCCCCAATAAATAAATTAAATAAATAAATAGATAATAAATAAAAAGGTGGAATAAAAGACCACTGAAAACAAAATCATAACCTTGGGCAACTAGAATAAATTAACCGCATTTGTAGTTAAACAGTTTAACACACACTTTTTATATTTTACCTAATATGCCACATGACCAACTCAGCTGACCAGTTTTGTTCCTTTTGTAGTCACTAAGACAATAATTAGAAACATGCCACTAAATAAACATAAAATTGCCAAAGCTTATGATGTATAAAAGGCTGTTATAACTATGTGTAAAATAATTTGTGCAAACTGAAACAACTTTTATATCTCTATTGCCACTGCATTTAATATTTAAAAGTCATAAGACCTGGATTTTTATCAGCTCTTAATAGCACTTGTCACCTCAGTTCTATGTTTTCTAAATCTGTGTTCAAGTCCTTTTCAAAATTACATTTCACATGATTCACCACCATTAAAGCAAATTTCCTAAAATCATTACAGACCAATGAATGTTTGGGTAATGAATTATTTATATCTTTGTTTTTGATAGCTAGATTATGTTCTTATATACGACGTGACAGTTTCCTACTTGACATGCCAAGAATGAAATTGTCACGGCCACGATATTTAGTGACACATGCCATGTTTTAACAAAAATTCATTAAAGAATGCTGTTAATGCCATTCTCTGAGATTTGATTATACCACTTTGATGGTATTTCTCATTGAAAGGATGACTTATTTTCACTTAGTTTGTCTCTTGTAATCAACCTTTGACCTGCCCATGTTTTGGTATCCCGTGTATCTAGTCTATGGAATCTTCTGTTTAGCTATTCCATGCATGATGTAACCTGTTTTGTGTATTATGCTGGATGTACTGTATTTGTATAACTTGATGTTGGAGCTTTTCTCCCCGGGCCTCCGCTGAAAATGGACCTGGTCCAGTCGGAATTTCCCAGTTAACAAATGTAAAATAAATAAATAAATAAAATGTTCTTTACACTGGCTACTTTGTGATTTACTATATTCACTGTGTGATGCAACTGAATGCTTAACGTTCTTTACCTTACTGAAACTTAAAGTGAATTTTGATTATTATTCAACACTCTTAAAGACTTTTTGAATTTTGGATCAATACTCCTGACAATTTTGGGGATTTTTAGTTATTTTTTTACTTAGTTTTGAACCTTTGCTCTGTGTATTACTTTCAGAATTCTCTTTGACAATTTTATTATGGAAAATTTTTACTTTTCCTTGTTGAGGTCATGTTTGAACTCTGGATCAGCTTGCCTGATAAATTAAAAAAAGTTAATAAAAAATATTTCATTGCATAAATACAACATTTTTCTTTACAGCTGACTTCATGGTGTGTGGCTACTTACTCTAGCTGACTAATATTTGTCCTCTTAAATGCTGGTTAGTTTACCCCTTTTTGGGCTGGGTACACTGCTTGTGGGAGATTTGCTTGTTATACGTGGGATGAGGTCTGCTACTGAGGGAGAGACAGGAGTCATGGGCAAGTAATGGAAGGCCAGAGACTGCCTGATAATGTGGATATTGTTATATGTGTACCGCATCTCTTTAAAACATTTAGACGCAATTCAGCAATATGGAGATGCAGACATGAATGCCTTTCCCATGTTGACTGTTCACCCTATGACAATGTCAAAATATGCTATGCTGCAACATCAAGCTCTGCAGAGGGACTGGTCAGCAATGTCTTGCCCTTTGATCACTCCAGGAAAAAAAGTGGGACAAGGACCTTATCTGTTCTTTTCTCATTCCATCTGAGCAGCACCCAAAGCTTCTCAACGATACTATGAGGTTCAGTGGCAGATCTAGGATATAAAATTATTGTTTCATCTGTCATGTTTGTGATGTTGCTAGACCTAATGAGTATTTTGCCAGTTTAGGGACAAAATAGACAGATTGTACTTGCCTTTCTCTGTATTCTGTCTTACACAGATCTGGTCATTGCTGTGCCTGACTCTGAGTGTCTGCAAACTGACTGGCTACTGCTCAGATCTTAGTTGGTGTCCTGCTTCACTCTCCTCCCACCCCAGTTCCCCAACTAACCTGTATCATTATGTTTTACCAGATGGTCTACCCCAGTTCCCCAGCTAACCTGTATCATTACTTTTTACCAGATGGTCCACCCCAGTTGCCCAACTAACCTGTATTATTACTTTTTACCACATGGTCCATGCCTATTTTTTCCTTACACTCTTACTTTAGTCTTAAAGAAATGTTGATTTCAAATTTCCTCAGGTTCTACTAACAAATGAATTGAGCTACAACATGTAAACCGTTTACAAAATTAAAATGGTCTTGCCATAATTTTCTCTTCTTATGTCTCTATTACATATATTTTTACAGAATACTAGTAAAAATACTATAACAAATAAATTATTTACTCAGTCACTGTATTTTCAATTACTATATCTGAATTGTGGATCAACTTTAAACTGTTTACTGTTTATATTATCTAGAAAGTATTATTTGTGCACCATCAACATTCTTTCTAAATATATCTCTATAAATACAGTTTGCAAATCCCAAAACATAGTAACTAAAGGCCATAGTGGTCCTGATTTCTGTCGCATTCCATACAAATTCCAAGCTAATATCTCTTACATAGTACCCTAAACAGCTAACAATTGCACACTTCAGTACCAGAAGCATCAATAAATTGACACAATTAGAGATCTGGATAAATCAATACACCCCCAAATATTAATAATTCCAAAGTCTTTGGTTAAAGAAAACTGCTGGATTCTTTCATTTTTTCCTTCAAATTATACTTCTTTAACAACAGACCCAGAAATGGGTGAGGTGTTGGGATTTTTACTATGGTAAACTCAAATTACTATTCCCTTCTTCCTCTCTTTCAAAAAATATGTTTTCAATAAATATTATCACAGGCAAAAAACAAAAACAAAAACAAATTAAACTTATTAGCACATTTACAAAAGTATACAATAAAGATAAAAAGAAAATAGGTTTAACAATTCTTTTTCACCTTTTGTTAACAAAACCTATATTTATCAATTGATGACACTGTAAACTAATTTTATAACTATCTAGCAATTGTTTCTTATTTTCCTAGTCTTCATAAATCTTCATTTTTATATTTAACCACAATGATGTAATTGCCACTTACAAAGCCCCAATAAATAAATTAAATAAATAAATAGATAATAAATAAAAAGGTGGAATAAAAGACCACTGAAAACAAAATCATAACCTTGGGCAACTAGAATAAATTAACCGCATTTGTAGTTAAACAGTTTAACACACACTTTTTATATTTTACCTAATATGCCACATGACCAACTCAGCTGACCAGTTTTGTTCCTTTTGTAGTCACTAAGACAATAATTAGAAACATGCCACTAAATAAACATAAAATTGCCAAAGCTTATGATGTATAAAAGGCTGTTATAACTATGTGTAAAATAATTTGTGCAAACTGAAACAACTTTTATATCTCTATTGCCACTGCATTTAATATTTAAAAGTCATAAGACCTGGATTTTTATCAGCTCTTAATAGCACTTGTCACCTCAGTTCTATGTTTTCTAAATCTGTGTTCAAGTCCTTTTCAAAATTACATTTCACATGATTCACCACCATTAAAGCAAATTTCCTAAAATCATTACAGACCAATGAATGTTTGGGTAATGAATTATTTATATCTTTGTTTTTGATAGCTAGATTATGTTCTTATATATGACGTGACAGTTTCCTACTTGCCATGCCAAGAAAGAAATTGTCAGGGCCACGATATTTAGTAACATCTACAACTCCTGTAATATTATAGGTATAAAACGGATCTATACAAAAGTATTTTTTAATTGTGCTAATCTTAAGAAGCTACTAATTTCAATAAATCTGCATGCCTTACATCCATTATATGGAAAGGTATTTGTCTTAGATGATGAATCTTTAAGAGGGATATTCTAACAACCATTTTAAATTGTTTCCTTTTTAACTGTAATCTTTAGAGTCACTCCTATATCATCAAGTAATTCCTGATTACCATTGATAATTTTCCAGTTTTCTTTAATAATTTTCTTTAAAGTATTAGTATCTTGACAAATAGGGACTGCAAAAGCCTCAATAAAAACAGTAGCACTTTCTGAATTATTTTTCTCTTTAATAATGTAACCCACTGTTAAAATAGGGGCAACAGTATTTGTTCCTTTTGCAGTTATTTCTTTAGTTAGTGTCTCAAGAATGTTAGTCAGGTATCCTATTTATAAAAATAATCTGATCAAATAATATATTTCTTTATCAACAATATCATCTTCAGTGATTAGTCTATTCAACATAATACATTGCCCCTTTGCAATATTATTTTTCATTAATTTACTATGTTGACTAGTATAATGTAAATATGTTTTAACAAAAGTCTCTTCTCTGTATAAATTACTAGAGATTTTCTTCTCATCTAAGATTAAATTAACAGTAATGTGCAAAAAATAATGTTCCTTCCCAGTCCTCCAATAGTAAATTAAAAAAAAATAGTGCTAGCATTCAAATCCAATAATCACCATTAACCTGATTAAATCATATATGTATCATTTATACAAAGATGTTAAGGAAAACAATGGATGTGACTCAATTTTTTTTTCTCAGCAGCTCATAACTAGATTAGTGAACACTGGTGTTAAACTAGCACCCTTTGCTACTCTGTGTGATTGCTGTTAAATGTTATTATCATTGATGAATTGCTGACAGAAATACTGAAGATCAAAAACACACGAACACAGTTGAGTAAAAAGCAGAACACCTTTATCCAACACAAAGCTTTTGGGACAACTCCCTTTTTCAATGATTAACACAAGGTGCAATTACATTCACATTTAAATACACCCACCACACATCACATGACCTGCAGCCAAGGTCAAATGATCAACTACATCAGTATTTAGTATATCTACTAGCATTTTTACTAAATAGTATAAAATTCAAACTTTTATATATATACACATATAAATATACACCTATTCTTATATATAAAAAAGTAAAAAAGTATAATATATCTCAACACTCAGAAATTCATCTACTCAACACTCACATCTTACTTAATGTACACAAAATTATAAAAATAAAAATAATTATTTATTCAGTACTATAAAATTCTTATAGCAATCTTAAAAAACATGACCAAATCCATGTTACCTAAACATTAATCATTTCAAACAATTGTGCTGCAACTTTACTAAAATTGGTTTTATTGACACGGCTGCATTTAAGCCAGGTTCAGTGTCTGCTGACAATCGCACTATCCACTCATATTCCCTTACTTCTAATTGATTGCATATATCACCCCTCTTAAAGTTTTAAACAACATGTCTATAACCCTAAATTTAAACATATGTCCAATACCACTTTCTTTTATATGTTTATATAAAGCATTTGTCTCACATTGCCTCCTAATGCTGGACTTGTGTTCAATTATACGATCCCTCAACCTTCTGGTTGTCATCCCCACATAAAAGGATGAACATGCTACACAAGTTGCTATGTATACAACATAGCAAGAGGCACATGTTGCCAGTCCATTAAAGTTGTAGCGTTTATTAGTAACAGGATGTTGAAATATACTGTTATTTAATAAACTACCATCTTGGGTTGGCATTATATCAATGCAACAACTACAATTGTAGCAACATATAGTGCCTCTAGTTCTTCCTTCAGGTTGTAAAGTGGATGGATGTGAAAATCCTTATAACATAAGAATGACTTCAAAGACCTTTTATTCCTATAAGCAAATGAGGGTGTAATTCCTACAACTGCTCTTACGTCATCCTGTGCTAGGAGTACTTTCCAGTATTTATTTATAACTCTTCTAACTATATGTGTTTTCATATTATATGACGTTATGAACCTTAATTTACCATCATCTCTCATTCTCTCCAACTCATTGCTAACACTATTATCAGGAAGACATATAGGTTTGTAGGTTGTCGTTCTATTGTTCTTAACTAAATCTCTCATACTATCTACTAACTTCTGTGGGTACCCACTAGCTATAAAGTCACCACATGTCTCATCTAATTGTTTTACAAAGTTCTCTTCAGTATTATTAAGTCTACTAATTCTTATCAACTGGGCCTTCACTATGCCCTTGAAAACATGGGGGGCATGCATACTTGATGCTTCTAGATAGCGGCCAGATGAAACCTCTTTTTTATACACTGTGGTAACAAATTTGTTATCATTCATTTTCAAATTTATATCCAGAAAATTCACACTACTTTGTGAACATTCCATTTTGAAATTCAAAAAGGATGTTGTGTTATTTATATAGGCATTAAAGTTTAACAAATCCATATGGGATGTGTGGTGGGTGTATTTAAATGTGAATGTAATTGCACCTTGTGTTAATCATTGAAAAAGGGAGTTGTCCCGAAAGCTTTGTGTTGGATAAAGGTGTTCTGCTTTTTACTCAACTGTGTTCGTGTGTTTTAAATGTTATTATCAAACATAAAAAAAAGTTATTCGACAAACTAATTTTTTAAAGTAAACATTATTAATATTTAAATTGCTCATAGTGATATATTTACTTAAATAATTTCTATCAAATTATATACCAGTGTCCTGTAGGATCATATTATATAGAGAAGTAACATCCAAAGTAACAAAAAACATTTCTGTTCCATTAAATTTATATAAATGCAATTCATTTAAAAACATCTAGCATTAAATGATATATTTTACTTTCATAAATCCTCATATGGGGTCTGTATGACTTTGTTGAATGGCAGATCATCGAACTGTCATTAGTCGCCGCATGAAATGTTCAGCAAAACTTTTCCTAGGGCAAACCAATGGTTGGCCACCATCTGGAATTTGCCCTTTTCCCCACTGCAGTTTGATCTCAAAGTTGGTATATTTAGTTGGGGGGTGCAGACCCTCAGCTGGCTAAGTTTTAAATTTTATTATTTTCTTTACAATTGCTAGGGTGGCCTGTCAATGGTTTACCCTAGGAAAAGTTTTGCTGAGAATTCCATTTGGCGATTAGTGGCTTTGATAATTAGGGGTTCAATGAACTGCCATAAGTGATATAGACCTTATAATATACTAATGGAAAAATAATGAATAACCTTTTTTTTTTCAAAACACAGTTTTATTAAAGAATTTTTAATCAACATAAGTATTAGATTAATGTAGTTATTATTCTTTCAGTAGACTTTCCAAATATTTTTAACTGTCCAAAACATTTTATTAACTAAATCTTGAGACTGGGGAATAGTTTTTAATTTTGAATTATCACAGACTGAGAAAAGTAATGATTTCCACCGAGATTCATAAACATTATCTAACCATATTTTTTTTAATTTCAGAACAGTTGCTCATATTATTGTTTGCAAAAGTCATGCCCAAGTATTCACTGTCTCCTGTTCAGTGATGTCATAAGGCATTATATAAACAATAATCACAGTTTAACTACACAATAAGATTTATAAAGACGATGATAATGCATAGTACCAAATACTCAGAAGACTAATTTCATCCATATTCCAATGTCTTATGTGATTTTTTGAAAACAATTATATGTCTCTACAGGTGCCAAACCTTTATTAATTGTATTTATAATATCTTCCCTTGAAATTACAGCTATGGATTGAATTATTTTGGTGATAACATTTCTATTAAAACTGATCTATCTTCAAAGGAAAATAAAAACTTGTTCCAATTATCAGTTAACATTTCTACTTCTCTCATAATAAGAACATTTTCATTTATAATATAATCTAAGTTGTCACATATGCATAATTCTATGTATTTGATTCTATTTTTAATTATTTCTGCCCTACAATTTTTAATATAAACTTTTTGTTTTGGTTAATGTGCATAATATCACTTTTATTGTTAAATGTAATATTTCTTTTCTTCAAATGACATAAATGCAGTCATATCAGAAATCACTCTATCTCAAAGAAAAGTAAAATGTAAACATACATCAGTGATATTTACATACAGTTTTAATCAAGAATCATAGACCTGAACTTAAGGAAACTATAAGACTTATGTGCAGTGCACAATGCATATTCCGTTAATGTTCAAGCAGCAAACATGCCAATGCAAAATGTCGCCAAAGGCCTGACTGTTCTTATAGGGTGCAGCTTTAGTACACACATCTGTATAAAATTCTCCTGGCGAATACATGTTAGAGACATGAAAAGGGTTCTCTCATAATCTGGCACATAGCATAGTTCCAGCAGGAAAAGGAAGCGCAACTATGGACAGGTATGAGAAGACTGTTTATACATTTAGCAGTTTGGACATTAAGGCAGTTAACTATCAAGCTCACATGGAACAGTATCACAATGACATTGTCAGATAAATTAAAGCCCTGACTTAGAACACAGCAGATTTTTTTTTCAGCGAGAAAGAAAGTTTTTAAATTATCCCAACAACATAATGCAGCTGTGGTTACATATGATTACATCTGGCTGTAATACAGTGACTACTTTTTTAGATCAACAGTATTAGGCACTATAACTGCATTATGTATATGACTTTGCTCTTAGTCCTTCCCAGATGATGATAACAGGAATTTACTTAAGGCTATGCAGGACAAGTCTTTACAGTTTTCCTTCCATCCAAGAAATTCCTACAATAGCTGGAGGAAAAGGGGAAAATGATGCATTAGTTTGCCCTCCTGTTTCTCAAACTTTGAGGTATAATGATCAGTAATTATATATCTATATCATCTTTCAGTATTTACAAAATCTTTCCCCTTCTGCATGTATGTGTATATATGAAAAACGAGTACACCAATAAGTGCCGTCACTCCGTTATAACCAAATAACAGCTGGCAAGGACGCTGCGGTAGATAAAATCTTCACTTTAATGAGACTGATTAAAACTATAAACAGCAATTGCTGTAAATGTACAAATGAAAATCAGTTAATATACAGCCCAAAAATCAGTTAAGCGCTTTCACCCGGCATCATCCGGGCTTCATCAGAACTGAACTGTTAATTCACAACAAGCAATTTAAAACTTTTTTGGCGCCCAAAAAAAACAACAAAATTTTACAAAATTTAAAGGCGCAGATGTATTGTTAACGATACAATTGCTGGACACCTGAATGAATATAAATGTATTTGTGATATAATTGATCACAGTACCCCAATATTGCAGATAGACGAATGCATGAATTGAGTGAATATACTACATATAATATATATAATAAATATATAAAAATAATTAATTATTTAAAGTTTTAAAATTTTTTTTTTTAAAAATTACCTGTCTATAAATGTATGCTGCTGTATACAATAATTATGTTGTATTATATTATATTATGTAAAAAATGTATGAAGTATAATAATTACATATTTAAATATATAAATATATAGAAATGTATAAGTATGTAAAAAATTAATTCTCCACTCTGTTGAACATTTCATAAACATGGCATAAATACACAAAAAATGAATACAATCCTAGCTGACACTTGATACGTATTCACCATACCTTACCATAATAAATATTGTAAATATTATAAAAGTTTTTTAAATTTTTTCAAGTAAATATATAATTGTGTAGTTTAATGAAATAACAATGGTTTGATTGATATATAGTTGTTTAAACCTGGTGGTGTGGTGGCATCCAAATATATTTGCCACCAAATTTCTTTATAGCTGAGCAAACTTTTAAAATCCCCTCCTTTGGGATCATAATTAATTACTTCAAGTATAATAAATTTAAAACAATGGTTGTTCCCTTCCCTGTCTATGTGTCTATAAAGTGCATTGTTGTTGTCCTTGGTTCTTATACTATATATATGGTCATAGATCCTTTTCTTTACATTTCTTTCCATTTTGCCTACATAAAAACTTGAACATTGCTGGCAAATGCTTAAATAAATTACCATCTTGGTGTTGCAATTTCCTGCCTTTCTTTTTACAACACTTTTATGTCCATTTTTCAAATAAATAATATTTTCTTCGGACATATATTTATATTGATTGCAGGTACCACATTTGGGATTTGTACCAGTAATTGATTTTTTATTATTATTATTCCTTCCCTTAGTTCTACTTTCAACTAGCTGTTTTATATTAGTTCCCATTTTATATGTGAACTGTGGTTTAACTCCCAATACTTTACAAAGTTGGGAATCTTTAGAGATAATATACCAAAAATGGTTTAAAATCTTTTTGATATAACTAGCAGCTAGATTGAACTGTAAAATATATGTTCTATGAACAGAATCAAGACTGTTGTCTTTCTCATTGTGGTCGCAATCACAAAGTATATGGGTCTGTATAGTAATATATTTATATATATGATGTCATATATATAAATGTCCTGTGTAAATAACTCCTGTAATAACTTAATAAACTTTAAAACTTAAACTTTAACTTTAATGTGTCATAATCGAATCATCATCAGATAAGTGACCGAACTGTGAATTGATTGTTTTCATTTCTGATATACTGTTTGACAATTCCTAAATATTACAACGAAAAGTTTTTCTATGTATAGATGATTTCTTTCTATTCATGATATATGCGATAAAAATATCTAAGAAAGGTAATAGAAGTAAGTTAATAATATGTTGTTTTTATTTGTTATATGTAGAATATAAATGTTTCATGTTAAAATTAAAATTCAAAAAAAAATATTCCCAAAATATATAAATATCATCCATAAATAAATAAATATATAAATGTCACTCATAGATGTGGAATATGAAGATGTCGTCTCCTCCCAATATAATGTATCCTCCCAATAAGATCCTCCCAGTACAGCAGATGGATCCACACTCATTCCATTTGTTTCAGATTTTATTTGTTTGAAGTGTTCACCTCAAAATATATATAATTATTTTCTAATATAAAGCCATCATTTCTATAATAATATGATCATTTCTTTGAATACTTACACATACCAATTACTTGCACTTCCACTTGTACAGTTCTTTACCTGGTTTCTAAAACGAAAAAAGAATCTATCAACATAAATGGTCAACTGATGTAATGGTAATCTATTGTAATATTGTAATATTATAGGAAAATTCTTAAAATACCATATACCCAGGATTCTCATATATATATATTATACATTTTCATATATAATATATATACCTTACCTAATGGTAATAATTTCTTTTACTACCTGAGACTATTACTAAGTGGAGGAGGATGGATGTATGTTTTATGGATCTTAGGTATACCCACTAGGGTGGCCAATTTTGGAAATTTCACCTATAAAAAAAATTTATTTGTTTTTCTATTTTCTAATTTCTAAATAATATTCTTCAATATATAAGAATCAATCCTATGATAAGCTATATCATTGAGAGATTGGATATATATTTAGCAGAAAAGTGATGAAAATCAATATCAATTTATATATATGCATGTTGTCATAATATGACTATACCACCCCTTCGCTACCTGGTCTCATGATTCTAATATTGGTCCTTAAGATCTCTTATTAGTCTTTCTCATTTTCTGTTAAGTCTTGTTAAAAAGCTATTTTTTAGTATTTTTTTTGTTTGTTGATTTTTTATAATTCTCTAATAATCAAATTTTTTCTCAATAGTTAACTTTTTAGAGGCTAACCAATACTAGGATGACTTTTTTTGCCTTAAGGGGTATTTTTATATTTTTCTTATCAGAATATATTTTGTCAATCACACTCAAATTTTAAAAAAAAATAGCTTTTAAATTAATTAATTTTAAATTTTTTTATCTATGAAATTTATAAATCTATAATTGTATTGGATTTCTCTCATATTTCTCTCCTAAATCAAAAATGAGTTTCTTCTCTATAAATGTGTGTAATTATGTAAATATCTTTGTATTATTGTAAGTATGCGTTTCCTTCTGTTTTCTCTATCCCATCCATAGTAGGTACTCTGCCTCGATCTTTTTCTCTTTCTCCTATTTTTAATACCATTTCTTTCTCATTTCCTTCATTTTCTTTGATTTGTGTTTATTGTGTGATATTTGTTTTTGTGTGACAATAAATTGAAAACGATATGATATGGGTGTCTTCATTATGGTGAACTGTATCAAACCCTTTTCTATAGTCAGTATTTACATTCTCCCCTTTTGTGTGTTGTAAAAATTCTTTTTTTCTTTGTGTGTGGTGGTCTTATCATTTCAATATCATATATGTTGCTATTTAATATTTTATATCGTTCACTTAGCTTTTGTAATTTTTTGGATTTTCTTGGAAATCCATTGGAAATCTCCCTGGTATTGCGTATTGTATTGTATAGTTGTTTCCCAAATAAAAAAAAAAAGATCATTAAGTATGTGTTATTTTATAATTTGCATCAGCTAATTATATTTACTCATTTTTATCATTTTTATTTTTCATTCATAACCTTCAAAAAATTGGAAACAACAATAAAACCCAAACAATTGAATGAATTCCTTTATTACTTAACTAAAAATCTAAAAAAAAAGGTAACTTAAAAAACCCCAAAACCTTCAGTACTAGTTTCTTTAGTTTTAAGCATTGTTCTTACTTCTTGTCTTAAGACCCTTTAACTTTTGCTTTTTTTTTTTACCTAGAGAAAAAAGAATCATCCAAATTAAATCCAAGATCTTCATATACTACATACTTACTTGTGAAGACAACAAGAAAGACAGAGAACAGATTCCGCGCATATATTTACAGTATTTTACAGTTGCTAGTAGGTGCTAAAAGATATCAAAAAGATTTTAAACCATTTTGGTATATTATCTCTAAAGATTCCCAACTTTGTAAGGTAAAGGAGTTAAACCACAGTTCACATATAAAAAAACATATATAATATAACTAGCTAGTTGAAAGTAGAAGAAGGGAAGGAATAATAATAAAAAAAATCAATTACTGGTGTAAGATCCCAATGTGGGGTACCTGGGCAATAAATGTATATATATGTCCGAAATATTATATTTATTTGAAAAAAAATAAAAATAAAAAAAAAAGAAAAGAAGGGAAATTGCAACACCAAGATGGTAATTTATTTAAGTATTTTGCCACATGTTTTCAGTTTTTATGTAGGAAAAATATATAGTAACAACACCAATATTTACACACATACACAGGGAGAAGGGAACAACCATTGTTTAAATTTATTATACTTGAAGTATAATTATGATCCCAAAGGAGAGGATTTTAAAGTTTTTTTATAAAATAAAGAAATTTGGTGGCAAATATATTTGGATGACCACACACCACCAGGTTTACGACTATATATAATCAATCAAACCATTGTTATTTCAAAACTACACACAATTATATTTTTACTTGAAAAATTTTAAAAACTTTGGTGAATACGTATCAAGTGTCAGCTAGGATTGTATTCATTCATTGTTTGTGTATTAATTTTTTGTGTATTTATGCCATGTTTATGAAATGTTCAACAGAGTGGAGAATTAATTTTTTACATACTTATACATTTCTATATATTTATATATTTAAATATTTAATTATTATACTTCATACATTTTTTATTATTTTTTATTATTCTCATTATATTACATGAGTTATAATATAATATAATACAACATAATTATTGTATACAGCAGCATACATTTATAGACAGGTAATTAAAAAAAAAATTTTTAAACTTTAAATAATTAATTATTTTTATATATTTATTATATATATTATATGTAGTATATTCACTCAATTCATGCATTCGTCTATCTGCAATATTGGGGTACTGTGATCAATTATATCACAAATGCATTTATATTCATTCAGGTGTCCAGCAATTGTATCATTAACAATACATCTGCGCCTTTAAATTTTGTAAAATTTTTTTTTTTTGGGCGCCAAAAAAGTTTTAAATTGCTTGTTGTGAATTAATGGTTCAGTTCTGATGAAGCCCGGATGACGCGGGGTGAAAGCGCTTAACTGATTTTTGGGCTGTATATTAACTGATTTTCGTTTGTACATTTACAGCAATTGCTGTTTTTAGTTTTAATCAGTCTCATTAAAGTGAAGATTTTATCTACCGCAGCGTCCTTGCCAGCTGTTATTTGGTTATAACGGAGTGACGGCACTTATTGGTGTACTCGTTTTTCATTTTCTAAGTTATCGGCTTGGATTTTCAGTTGTATGTGTATATATGGGTGTATATTATTTCATCCAGTTTTCAGCAACTTGAAATTCATATGGTCAAGACCATATGACTAAGTTTCCAAAAACTTGAAATTAAAAAAAAAAATCAACATTGTTGCAGGGAGCAAGCCATCTTTTACACCACACACTCCCTGCAAATTGTATATACCAACTCTGAGATCATATCACAGTGGGGAAATAGGTAAATTCCCTGATCCCCACTGTACCACAATCTACACAGAACTAAGGGGAGTTTACCCTTTTCCCACTATAGTGTGATCTTGGAGTTAGTATATATAGTTTACAGGGGGTGTAGTACTATTACCTCTTAAGAGTAATATTGATGCATTAGTACTTTATAGAGAAACAAAATATAATATATTTTCAGTTTTGGCCATAGTGGCTCTTTAAAATGCAACAGCTTCAGTACTGATCCCTGAGACATATTACTAATCAGTATGTTACCCTTACACCGAGCTCTGTTTATCGTCATGTTTTCTTTCTATTCTTCACCCAGTTCCAAACCATTAGCATTCCCTGAGACTCAGTCAGGGGTGGTGTTAGAATTTTGGGAGGGACATTCATAATAACTGGCATTTAGTTGCAATGATGTTTCATTGTAACAACCCTATGTGCAAAACTGGCCTCAGATGAAATGGCATCCTTGACAAAGAGTTACATGGCAACTCCTCCCCCCGTTGCCAACTGCTCCCCTATCCTGGTATCCACTCATCATACAGATTACTATTTTGTTCCTTCTCTCGCATTTTGCCTTACTCTTCCACAAACACTTTATATAGATGCTATAAGGGGCATTTTATAGCATTTTTCACTCTTTTGATCTAGTAACGGTCTGAAAAAAAATCACACATAAGGAAAGAAATTCAGTCCTATTTTTTTTTTTAAGGAAGAAAAAGTTGTGTACAAATCTAAAGGTTCAATAGTAACAAAACAGTATCTCACAATAAACTGAACAGGCAAATGTTGATGGTATTGCAAACAATATGCTAATGAAACGCATTTTGTCTGTGCATACAAAATTGCTCAATCTTGTTTCCAGCCTAACACCAAAATAATATGCTGAACTGTTACAACTAGTTAATATTCACAGATTTCAGTAATGTGTTGCTCTTTATGATTAGCCAGCTAACATAATGTTCACATGATACAGTTCCAACCAAGCTCCATCTTATGGTAGAACACATCGAATACAGCAAAGAAAAGCATCCAGCATTTACATTAGTCAGGGCATGTTAACTGTAAGAACACCAATATCATTAAAAATCTTCCATACCAGCCCTACTCCAAGTCTATACAACTCCTAGAATGAATGTCTAAATGATCACTTAGTATTTCTTTGCTTTCACTCTTCCCATAAAGTATGCCAGCTCCAACTATCACTGAGGTACTTAAATAAATACTTAAGAACTAATCTTCACTGGTTTTTAGGTCATCAGCTCTTGTTTTGGTGATTAGAGGATATCCTCTGTCCTGTACTGAATGCAAATACCTTTCCATGCATAATGTAACAATTCTCCAATACACAAACTTCTCTACCTGTGGAGCAGCATGCCACATTAAAGCATTGTTGGGCTCTTTTTTAACGAAATCAGCAAAAGCAAAAACTAGGACAAAGAAAGAAACACAAACCAGTTCCCGTGTATAAAAAAAGGCTGTGTCTTAAGCAATACCTCTTGTTCTGAGTACATAACACTGAAAACTAAAATGCCATTAACAGTAGTTATACACCAGTCACAAGCTTTCCACTTGTTCTAACAAAAAGTGTCTTGCCAAGAAATGAATCTTGCTCTGAAGTCAACAATAACCACAAATAAAAAAAAACTGAAGCAAACACTGTAGTGATGTGGTTTCTACAACAGGTGTTGCAAGCCTACACCCGGGGACAAAACACAGGCCTTTGCAGAATACTGCAACCAAGCAGATCCTGTTTTTTTGGAAGACACAGATCTGAAAGATCAAAGCATTTACTGATGTCTGCTCCATCTAATCTTGCTACCTTAGTGGTAAGAGGAAAAAAACTGCTGCCACTACTCGGTCCCAGAGGTGGTTTATGATACCACTGCACATTTTCATGGCTAGGAGCTAGGACAGCCTTCACTTACTCATTTCTATGGCTAGGCTGTCCTGTCCCTACCCATTTCCACAAACTGGTTATACTACTCCCACCAATTTGCATGGCTAGGTTACCCTACAACTACTCAGTTCAGCAAACTGGTTCTGCCATGCCACCCTTTTCTGTGGCTAGTGCATCCTGGGCCAATCTGCTCCTACAGCATAATTATCCTAGGAGTATCCACTTCTACAGCATAATTATACTAGGCCTATCCACTTGTACAGCATAATTATCCTAGATCTATCCACTTGTACAGTGTAATTATCCTACAACCAGATAATGTAGGCATCACAGTAATGCGGTCATGTGTTGTTTCACTGGCACAACATTTTAAATGTATTATAAGGACACTATTGTGTGGAGGATTACCTCTCTGCCATTGTCGTTAAACAATAGACTGGTACTGGCTATACACGTTAGGCAGGTAGTGCACAGATTGAAGTCATTATGCAGCTCTGTTTTGAAATGTATTGTGACAAGACCATGTATCATTTACACCAAGGTTCCTCTGGCCATCCTTATTCATGTGCACTAACCCTAACCCTGCCCCTGTCTCTAACCTTACACATTGGGCCTGACTCCAAAAGAGTTGCTCTCAGCCCAAGTGACTTATTCCAATATAATACACTGAACTAAAGTCATTTACAGTGAGCAGGTGTTTTGGAATCTGGCTCCTGGTGTAAGCTTGTTTATAAACAGGCATTTCACTGAAGTAAAAAGTTGCTAAAATAACAGCAAGTCTTTTTGGAATCAGGGCATTCTTACACCAGAGTAAGTCACTTATACTGAGAGCAACTGTTTTGGAGTCTGGCATACTACCTTACAGAAAAAAAAAACTTGTCCTAAGAGTACCACTATGCAAGATAGTCACACTAATTTGCAATACTGTAGCACAAGTGCTCAACAGTAAAACTAGCCTTATCCAGCCCTTACTCTAATCCTAACCCTCACTCACTCAATCACTCACTCACTCACTCACACCTAATGACAAAACTTTTGGCTTAACCCAAAATTTCAACATTAACACTCACAGCCACTTACTGTAACTCAGATCATAGCTATTAAAGAAGCAGAAAGGTTGACATTCCTCAATTCAATAAACACAGCACTTGACAAGGAGTGCTGTTGAAAAAAAGACAAAAAAAAAAAAACAGCAATACGCTAAAAAGATAGCCAACAAAGTGAACTGCAACCATGATTTCTATCTACAGGTATCTCCAGTATTGCACTACAGTGGGGAAAGGGTATATTCACTGTACTACAGTCTCATAGTGAAAAAGCTGGTAATTTTGATCAGCTGATCTTCAATTGCTGCACTGGCTTTTTCACTCATCAATGAAAGGTTCTGTTCCCATTTATAAATGGATCTCGTACTATTGAACGAAAGTTCAATAGTCCAAATCCACATCTACCGAACACACTTTAGCAAAAGCACTTTTAACCGAAAAAGCGCTTAAGCTAAAGTCCCTAGCATAAACAAAAACAAAAAAAATAAATAAAAAACAAAAAACACATAACTAATATTTACACAGGGGGGCAAGCCCCCCTGCACTCCCCCGACTTTTATATTCTCACTCCGAGATCGCACTACAGTGGGGAAAAGGGAATATTCCCTTATCCTCACTGTACTCCAATCTCAGCAACAGCCATTCCTTGCTGATTTCCACTATTTTTGATCATACTTTCGCGAAAGTGCTTTTTCGGTGAAAAACACTTTCACAAATGTATGATCAGCAGTTTCACTTTTGGTGAAATTGCCGTTCGTGCATAAGTATGGGTTCACTATAGAATCCTTAAATACTGAAATTCCGAATTTCAGTATTTTGAAATTCTATAGCCAAAACCTTTAAATACTGAAACCCCATAACAGCGAAATTTAAAATTACGAACCTACAGTGCAAATACACCACACACATACACATAATCTCCCCCCACAATCAAACAAACAATCCTACACTACAAACAAGCAGGGGGGCAAGCCCCCCTGGCACCCCCCATGTTGGGGGCTGTACCCTCACACCCCCTACTTATATATACTAACTCTGAGATCGCACTCACACACACAAATTTCACAGCCCCTTGCACACACACACATCACAGCCAAAATACACACTAACATAGACTAAAGCCCCTAACCAACACACTCATACGTACTTACCTACACTTACAACTGTGCATTCAAACACCACAACACCCCCCCTACTTATATATACTAACTCCGAGATCGCACAATCACACACACAAAGGTAACTCACACACACACATTTCACAGCCCCTTGCACACACACATCACAGCCAATACACACACTAACATACACAAAAGCCCCTAAGCAACACACTCATACGTACTTACCTACACTTACACTTATGCATTCACACACCACAACATCAGAAGCTCTGAGCTTCATTAGTTTGAATTTCGCATTTCTGGTGTTTCAGAATTTCAAGGCTTTGGTATTATAATTTCGAAATACTGAAAGTCGGGATTTCAGTATTTTGAAATTATAAAGGGAACCCATGTATATATATATATATATATATATATATATATATATATATATATATATATATATATAAAATAAGGATATTAAAGGGGATAGATAATGGAATTATGCTGGATAGGAAGAACAGTAGGATGGAACATGATTGCCTAATTATGGGAAAAAGGAAATACTTCATCATGGAGGCTTGTAGATAGGTGGAATGAGTTCCTAGAATGGACAGCAGAGGGTAAAACAACTGAAACATTTAAATAAACTTGTAACATCTGATACGAGAGTAGGTAAACAGGACACAGAGTTGTCATGGACTAGCAGCAATATCCCAGCAGATGATTCTTTTTGCGATTTTTTTTTTCTTGCTTGTTTGCTTTTGTTGTTGATGGTTGTAGTGAGTGGATGTCCTTTGACATTTCTGATTTATCTAACATATGTTGAAACAATGTTTTTTTTAATCTAGTTCTTTCTTCACTGATACCTATAGCATGTGATCAAGTAATCATAGTACACACAGAACTGGCTACAGTACAAGTACAGAGTATCTTCAGAAAAAAATACTTCCTGCTTAACCTGTGCTGCCTGCTTGTTGTACAAAGTTATACACACTATTGTTTTTTTTTTCTTTAAAGTACATACAGATTCCATGCTTATACTTGAATCTGGTTAATGGCATAACTATACTTATTTCTGATGTGCTGTTTTTTCCTCTCTTATTTCTGTTTAATGGTTTGACAAATGTCAGACTTTTGAGAGTTTACAGTACATTTACACTGCATTATTGCAGAACTATTCCTTTAGGCGACTATTAGAACACTCTTGTATGTTAAAATGTGTTTCTAATGAGCAGCTCCGGAATAACAACAGTTTCTTGATGTCTGGAATCCAAAGCCAGGAATGAACTTAGTAGTGTGAGAAACAAACAGCTTCACTTTATGAAAAACAGATACTTCATTTATGATGTAATTTCACAGTCTGTGGGCTTCTTGGATGTTAGGAATACAGCTGTAGTGTTATTTTCAGGATCAGACCTCCATCTCCAGACCTGGCTGTTTTCAACAGAATTGGAAAAATAATAGTTTAGCCAAATTAGTCCATTTCCAAGTCTGAAGCCATACACAATATGTGGAGAAATGGAAACAGCCATCTGTCTGTTTCTTTGGTGAATGGAAAGGGGGTGAGAAAAGTGATAGTGATGAAAGGATGTTGTGTATATTGTTCCACTGTGGTGACTGCTATGTTTTGAAGAACAAATAAAGTGCGCCAGCTAAAACTGCCAATAAACACTGTTACAGGAAGTATAAGAGAAAAACAAAAAGAGAGAGAGAGGAGCAGAGAGATTAAGAAAAGTAGATCACAGTGTTTCATGGACTGCATAGTTTACAAAGAAAGAAGTGCTGCCTAACTATTTTATTGGCTACAATTGCTTCATTAACATTTAAACCTTTTGGAAATTTTGCATGGATATATATGCACACTTGTGGGTGTGTGTGTGTGTGTGTGTGTGTGTGTGTGTGTGTGTGTGTGTGTGTGTGTGTGTGTGTGTGTGTTTATATGGGTATGCATGTGCAAGTGTGGATGCATATGTGTTTGCATGTGCACCTGTGCAAGCATTCATGTGTGCATTGTGTGTGTATGTATGTGTGTGTCTGTGCATGTCTGTGCATATTTATTTGTGAATGGGTGTATGTATGCACAGATAACAAAATGTCAGTTACATTTCCTGCTTTCAACAGCAGCATCATCAGATTTATAATCCTCAAAATCCACTAAAAAATGAATGGTGTCATGGGGAAATATATGTACAGACTGAAAAGAGATGGAAAGATAATGCGTCTGCTACAGTAAAATGATGTAAGGGTATTCCTAGCCCATTAAAGCTACACATGGTTGAAACACAGTATCCTGATCAAATTGCTCCAAAATAAAAACAATGTTAAGATCAAAAACATTGAAATAAGAAGCAAAACTCATACCCACTTAATTGAAATCTTGGCACTCGTAATAATGAGTGCCAATACACCCCCCCCCCCAAAAAAAAAAGAGACAGGAAATGCAAGAGAAGAGCAAATGTTGAACAGTGCTTTTTTCCTTTAAACTTCTATTTTGCAAAGGGTCAAGCCCCACCCACACATCCCTAAACGTTTATATACTAACGTATCAATTGTCATATCTCAGAGAAAAGGGAATAATCTGAGAAATGGCCATCCTGGATTTAATATACACAAGTCTGTTTTTCAGTCATTCAGTGTTAGTATTATGGGATTTGCTGAAGTTCCAACATTTCAAATGTTTTTCCTAAGGAACACATTCCACTCTTTATAGAGCTAAAATAAAAAATGCAACATAAGGTTAAAAGAAAGGACTTTATTAAATAGGTAAGTACTTTTGTCTTTTAGATACAAATGAGACTACTTCAAAGTAAATGCAAACCCAAGTCCGCAATTGTACTCAATGAGAACAGCAAACTCAACCTTAATGGTTAAAAGGGTGCTTCTTTAAGGAAGTCTTAATATTATAGGGGTGCTACTTTAAAGCAGCCAGGTCACCACCACTGCAAACAGCAAGAAGTTCTTCATCTCTGTTGTCAGACTGCTGTCTGGTGATAGTATTTGTGCTGTAACATGATTATGGTTTTGTATTTATTTATTTTATTTACAGTTCTGACTCACTTTTGAGGCAGTGCTCAGCAACAGCGGAAGACTTCCAAAGAAGATATCTCAGATGGAAGCGTTATTAGTGTGTGATAAAGCCACGTGGTCGTAATAACTGAGATATGGGCCAACAATACGAGGACGGAATATGATCATTACTAGTTGTAAGCTAGTTAGGAAAGACAGGGTAGGTGGTGATGAAAGAGGGCACTGCAAAACATGTCAGGAAAGAAGTAGAGACTTGGTTTCAGAAGAGAAGTAGGTAGCAAAGCCTGAAAGTACAGGAAGACGGAAGGGATTTCCAGAATCTTTTCTTTGTTCTCATTCCTCTTAACTTCATAATGACATTAGCTGAGGAAGATTTTATCATGTTGAAGGGTGGTATTTATTCCATTTTATACCCTAAACTTGTTCTCCTGCTAAAAAGTTCTGAATTCATGCCTTCTCTGAAGCTGTGTAAAGAAGATCACTGGTAGGATGTTCTTTTTCATGTAAGGAACAGCTCTTTGCCTGGATTTCTTTCCTTTCATTTTATCACAAATCCTGACGTGTCCCCTGTCACCACTGAACATGCAAGCATCAAGACTGTAATTTTTGGACATTCACCCTGAATCCATTCTCAAGGATGCCAAGAAGAAGAACACAGCAGATTAAACTTCACTGTCTCTTTCCTGCCCAGGTCTAGCAGTAAAGATGCTGGCTGAACTCAGGTCACTGATGCTACATGCAGATGCAACTATCCTTTCTTTGTGGGTACCTTGATTAATGGCATGTTTTTATTTGCTAAGATGCTTTCAACTGTCATAATGCAATGGCTTTAATTTATTGTTACACTTCACGAGTAGCACTACATAAAATACCAATATCACCTTGACATGATTTGTTTTATCTGCCAGCATTCATGAAATGATCAGTAAGTGAAGTGACTGCAGTATATTTTTCTTGCTGAAACAAGCCACTGAAGTGATCACTGCAGTGATTAAGATCCTTTGATTCAGTGTTCTATTTCACTTTTCCATAACTGGATAATATTTATTTAATTACTTAACAATAAGTACTGTACAAAAGATAAAAATAAAAAATTAAATATGATAAAATAAATCTACCTTTAGATTTCAAAACATTAAATAAGTAACTTAAGATAAAATTACTATTGCTAAAGATAAAAATAAAATTTGAAATAAGATAAAATAAAATGACCTTCAGATTTTAAAACATAGAATAAGTAACTTAAGATAAAACTGCTAGAGGTAAAAAAAAAATTGGGTAGTGGGTGATGGTTACATACAGCAAGCAGGTGTAACTAGCTTGTATATCTTATGTCCTGGAATGTAAATACAAGTTATGACCACTCATCATAAGTAAATGACAGCATGTCAATGTACTAACCCTAATCCTAAAACACCGTCCCTTACTCTAATCCTAAAATTCACCTTCTTAACCCTAAACTCCTACCCTAACCTTCAGCCAAAACTCAGTGTCTAAGTCTAAAAAGTATGAGTACACCTAAAAGTCTAACCTTGATATATACTTTCCAATGAAAGTCTGGTGGATATACATTTATATAAATTGTTATGGCATGTTGCAGTACTCAGGCATGCCATGTCAGCAAGTTTAGCGGTGATGATATGATAACTGTGTGCCAAAGTCCCCACACATCAGCTCAGTAGACAGGAATGTATATGCATCTGGAGCATAAGAAAGGTTCTCATCATAGTGAAATTCAGAAAGACTAGAAACACTTGGGAAAATGCACAGATTACAAATGTCACAGTGATAGGTGTGCTTACCTTCACTATCCTAAGCAACTGTAGCTACAGTTTATCTACTTGAACTTACTCTGGTCACCATTTATGGGATCTAACAATAAGCAATGCAGTGATAAGGAGAATACTACTCCATATCCATGACTAGAAGCTTGATTGCCTGATTGCCCACATTCTTTATGGGGGTCCCAAATGCTTCATGATCATCACCCTCTTGGTGTCAGTTGGCCTTGCAGAACACAAGCCATATTTGGTCTTATCCACTCATGAGAGGTGACAGCCTCAGAGGTCATCACATAGGCATCTATCATTCTTGTTTTCTCTTTAAGGTTCTAAACCCACCCCCAGTGGCTGACATAAGTACCTATATCCCCAAAGGGTCATCAGTGTCCTCTGCTTATATGTGAATGTTTCCACACAGTCGTACATTGAAGGGATCCATCACCAGCTTGCCTGGACCAGGCCCTCATCATTGGTCATCACCTACTGGTCATCAGGCAAGCTTCAGCTTACTCAGTGGCAATGGATGGACCAGATTCACCAATGCCCATAAACATCAAATTAACTCTAACTTTACTAATGTGCTTAAGCCTACATAGAATAGAAAAGGATAAGTAAAGCACTGCTTATAAGGTAAGAATTATCATGTAAGTACAGCTTATTACCAAATTTTAAAAATCATCTCAGCAAATGCACTCTACTCAAATACATATAAGTATAAAATACAGCTAACAATAATTATTTACTTTAAGTAAAACAAACAGTTTTCAGACAACAGTAATAGCCCAAAATAAATGTCTAATAAGTTCCAAAATAAGCATGCAAAACACAGGGGGGTGGGTTTGGCATAATGGTTAAAGTTCTTATCTCACAGGTATAAGATACAGAGTTTGATTCTTACCTTTGAGGAAAATTGGCTAAGCTTAAAATGGCTCACAAGGTAGGCAGCCTAGTACCTGCCTATGAACTTATGAACCTGTTAACAAGTCTGCATTTATGTGCAGTTGTTCAACATGTAAAAGTCCCATTGAAAAGATAGAGCACCATCAGAGATAAGACTCTTCACTCCCAATATGTCAGTCAAGGCCACACAATTTATTTATTTATTTATTTATTTAAATTTGTTGACCGGGAGTGTCCGACTGGATGTGGGTCCATTTTCAGCAGAGGCAAGGAAGAATCACAACATGACAAAACTAAAGTGTTGCAGAGATCAAAATCATAATCCACAGAACTTGCTGTGCTTTGGATATAGTCCTGTTCCAGACACTGATAAGTAGAAACTGCAGCATAAATAAATCTGAAAACTTTAGTAACTCAGACTGAAGACTGACCTCACACAATCAGTGACATAGATTCACAGCAAACCTAGTAAGGTAGACAATTGTATAATCGGGTTCTTATCACGTCATCGAACTTTTACAAGTTTTTACCACATATGGTCAAGACCATATGTTCGAATTTGTAAAAGTCCGAGCGTGTGAATAGAAATCTACATAGGCGGAGATTTCCATTCACTTCAATGTGGTGCGATCTGAGTTGGTATATTTAAGTAGCGGGGGTGTAGGGGTGCAGGGGGGCTTGCCCCCTGCTTACAACAGTTTATTTTATTGTCCGTTGTGTGTTTTTTTTTTTTTTTTTTTTAGGTAGTCAAAGTTATCTAACTTCAAACATAAAGGTTTGACCATTAGGTGTTTGAAGTTACGTAATTTGACTATGTGATATAGACCCGTATAATCAAGTATGCTCCAAGGTCTAATATGTTGTCAAGAGTTGTCTCACTCACACACACACACACACACACACACACACACACACACACACACACACACACACACACACAAATATATACATATATAATATAAATAATAACAACACTGGTGAAATTGCCAAGATATAAAAAAAATAAATAAACAAACAAAACACTGTGATAAAAAATAAAGTCACAATTTCCAATAAATTAACTGGGATTTCAAGCTCCAGGGAGCTCCAGGAGCAGTCCCAAATGTTAAATCTTGGATGCTGAAGAGACCATGGAGTGTCAAGTAATAAAGATGGTAGATGTTAAAAAAAAACACAGAATAGCAAATAATGCAGCCACAAAAACAGGTATACATAGAGCATGCCTTAGCCACAAAAACATATGAGAAACAAGTACTGAAAACAACTGTTGACTGAAACTGATATAGTTATTCAGGCTGCATAAGATAATAATAAAACACAACTCTGATTGAGGTTGACCTAGTCCTCCAGGCTGTTGCCATCTTGGTATATCTGATTTCTAATGTGACTGATAAGGTTGTCTGCACTAAAGCTGAACTGCAACAATAACAAGATTCATTTTTTGTTACACTTTTAGCTCCTGTACTCCTTACTGACCAATATGCTTTGCTGCTGTATTGCTTGCTAAGCATCTGTGCCCTTCCTACCATCTTGCTCTGATTGTCCCCCAGAATGGGCAGAATGGTTTCTGCCACTCAGTCCCACCCTCCTTTGCAAGATGTTCCAGTGCCTCAATCACCAAGGTTATTTGGGTGCCGTCTGTTTTTTTCCATCTATGCCATAGAGATAGCTACTCATTGTCACATCTCATCCTGCCATTGTGTATCTACTGTAGATATTCATGTATATTCCACAAATAAGGCAATGATACAAGATTTGCAGACAGAATAGGCACAACAGTAGTATTGCCTATCATACTATCTGCCAACCACTATCTGACAGATGTATATAACAAATACCCCTTCTTTTTCATACTCTGTAATGTGTGCATTCACGACTGTCTTCCATCTCTCCCATTCACCATTTCACAGTGTAATCATTTCTGTATCATCATTACCACAAAAATATACCACCTGGGCTGCAACACTGCAGAGCTAAATGAGGAATGGAAGTAGACAGCATGAACATTGCATTGCAAAGAATGCTTTGGGTTGGGGTAGGTGGCATGTATGACCAATATGAATGATTGCAAAACAAACTTAATAAAAGTGCTTTTCAATCAGCAGTACCATTTCCAAACAGCTTTCAGTGGGATCTATAGTATAACAGAGCACAGGTTATGTGTCAGTTGTCAATGTATTGTAGTTACCCTTGCTCCTATGTTCTTGTTCTTCTGAGTTACAAGTGCTTGGAAGCCTCAGCAGAAAAAAAAAACACTGGTTCCTGCACACCTGGCATTGATAATGTGATTCATTAGCATTTCATGTTATAGAATTTTATTATTGTATTAACTTAGTGGCAGTGGTGGCTGGTGACTTCAAATCAAAGGGAGGCTGCAGGAGACAGCTGAATGGGTGGGGCCAACAGGAGGGTGTGTGGCCAACCAAGAAACAGGTGGGGCTATGCTAAACACCGCAAACACTGGGAATTTAATTAAATATGCTGCCTTGGGTACCAAACAGTCATTATGAGAGTCCAATCAAGGCAAAATGAATTGTAGAAGAAAAAAAATATTTCAGTGCATTGGCTACATGACAGCTTACTTAATATCTAGATGGACATAAAAAGGTTGTGAGGCATGAAAAAATAAATTACTTTTTAAGTACATTACTGGAATGCCAGTCAAATCAAGTATATATAAAAAAACAAGCAGCACTCAACTCAAACCACTTCTCTTTGCACTACTGTTCTAATTATAATTTATATTCAGCTTTATAAAAGTACCAAGTAACATGCTGAAAGTAGCAATCTATGTGATACCCCCACTTGTAAAAATGTTTCTTATCCAAAAAAGACCTGCTGCCTGACAAGAACTATCTACTTGTTTCATGGGGAAAACATGATCAAAGTAAAAAATGAACAGAAAACAAGAAACAAGCTCAAGATAAATTGTTTAAAGGATTACTGCACAGGTTATGGACCACACATGATAGACTGACATTCTGTTTAGTTTATGGGTAAAGCCTGCAAAGATGACTGCAGGTCTCCAACAAATGTAATGAGCTTCTGAAAATACTGTAATTCTGTCCTTTATTACAAATACTATCATATGTATTTCAATACCTAAGGCTTATATGCTATCTTGTTATGTAAATATTCTCTGCATAGCAGCAACAAAAAGATTTTCAATGTTGGTAATTTTTTAACAGTATGCTTATTAAAGCTTACTTGCATCTTACAGTCTTAGACAAGCTTACCTGATGGTCATTAAAGCATTGCTACTTAAACACAGAGCAACAGGCACTGCAACAACATGCATTTTCTGGATAAGAAGAAGCATAAATTAACAGTATAAATATGACAGAAAACCAGAACATTCTGAAAAATCAAGGACAGATGAAAAACCACTGTAGTACTTGTGTCTACCTTGGATGGGGGGATACTCTGCACACTTACACTGCATAACTGCACCTTGCTTTGCTTGGACACATCCAGAGTCACTACGTGGGGGAGTGGGGTGCAACAAGTATGTCACACTTTGAAATGTCTCTGGCTGAAGATGATGGCCCTGACACATTTGTCATACCTCTCAGCCACAGAGCAAGAAATCTGGACAAAGCATAAACAGATGTGGTTCAAAGGCCCAAAGATAAGGACAATTTTTAAATATTGCCCTTATGAATTTAGAAAGATAATAGCATAGTAGGTCTTGCATTGGTATGAATTTTCTGAAGGGGATGGAATCTGAAACTCAAATGTCTATCATTATTTTCTAACTTCAACCTTAATGATTTGCCACTAATTTTCCAGAAAACCACAATTTTATGAAAAATGGACCAAAAATGTGATGTGAAAAATATAAAATAGCCACACAATATAGCTGGGAACCTATCAAAGAAGGGAAGCTTTTTTAAATATTAGTACTGTTAACATGAGCAGCTGGCAAAATAAGAGAATCTACATGCACTTCTGAAATTAAAAGTAATCTATAACAAAGGGCCCATCTTAATACCGGAAGAATGCAAAGCCCCTGTAATCATGGATGAACAAGTAAAGACCGCACTCTCCAAAACCAAGAACACAGCATCTATGGGACCAGACAACATCCCAGGCTACATACTGCACGAACTACAAAACGAAATGGCACCCCACCTAAGTACCATGTTCAGTCATAGCCTCACCTTAGGCTATGTGCCTACTGAATGGCGCACATCGACAGTTATCCCACTCCAGAAAGGAGGTGCCACCATGGACCCTGGAAACTACTGCCCCATTAGCCTGACAAGCCTGGTCTGCAAGGCCATGGAATGTATCATCTTGGAGCTTATAAACAAAAACATAGGTAACCTCCAAACCCTGGACCCTACTCAGTTTGGGTTTGTAAAAGGTAGATCATGTCTACTAAACTTGATTGACTTCTTTGAAGCAGTCACCAGAGCAGTAGATGAGGGCAAGGTAGTGTACACAGCCTATCTTGACCTCGCCAAGGCTTTCAATACCATCCCCCACTCTGGAATTATAGATAAACTTACTAAACTGGGCATAAATACCTATTCGGTCCTGGGCCTCTCCTGTTCGGCATCTACTTCTCTGAAATGCAGGCCAACACAGAAGGTCTTTGGCTAACAAAGTTCACAGATGACTGCAAACTGGGAGCCATAATAGAATCACCTAATGATGTAGACATTCTCTACAAAAGGGCCTCACAGAGGCAGATGCTTGGTGTCGAAGTCATGGCCTCAAGCTCAATGCCAAGAAATGCATTGTCATCCCCTTTGTGAAAAACTCACTACCCATGAAAATAGGCGCTAGCTCACTAAACACCGAAAGTGTGATAAAAGACCTCGGGACACAGTAGTCTCTCCTTTGATAACCACATCGCCACAGTAGTCAGGAAATCCTTCTACGTGGCACATCTCATCACAAAAGGGTTCTCCTCTAGAAAAAAGGTAATTGTTCCTCTCTACTCATCCCTCATCAGACCCATTATAGAGTACAATGCCCAGTTTGGCATGTATCTCATAAGATACCTACAACAATTGGAAAGGCCACAGAAATACCTCACTAAGAGGATTACCAGCCTCAAACAGATGCCATACGCAGGCCGTCTCAAAAAAAACTCCAGCTCTACTCCATCGCATATCACCTACTCAGAGGCAATCTCTGCCTAACATACAAAGCTATGCCAAATTCAGAGCTGTTGGACATGCTGCACTTAAAGAAATCCCAGTCTCTCTGAACCACATGCTCCAGGGACCTAAACCTTGTCACCACAATAAACAGAACATGCAGGAGGGATAGATTCCTGCCCCAGAGACTTCCCATACTCTGGAACAAACTACCCATTCATGTCAAGCAAAGCTCCTCATTGGCTCTCTTTAAGAAAAATCTTGATGACTGGATGGGAAATAGAAAATTCACCTTGGGGATCACTTCTGCGTCACTACTCGACAGGGGCACAGGAAAATAATTTTCTTGGGTGGCAAAAGCCAGAGAACCTTTTTGGCTAGGCTTATATAGGCCCCAGGGTTGATAGCCTAGTACCTACCTATGATCATTAAAATTATTTATTAATTGTAAACCTTCCACATTTTCTTCCAATTTTGCCATTTTGCAGAGGGATTATTGGAGGAGAGCAACATTTTGAACCAAAATCGGGGACAGTTTAGAGGTTTGGATATACCTAATTCTATAAAGTGATTTATTTGCACATACCTCTCAACCTCTTAATGCAGGAAATCTGGACAAGGCCAAATATATTGGGGGAACATACAGGACTAAAAATTGCAATTGTATAAACTTAGTTGACAGAACAACTGGTCTTGCTTTAGCATGCATTTTTCTGAAAAGTATGGAGTCTGAAACTCAATGTCTGTCATTATTTAGTGACTTCATTCCTAAATGATTTGCCAGAAAGCCACAAATTTTATGAGAAACAAACCAAAAATAAGACGCAAAAATCTATTCCTTCTGCAAAAAGCTGGACATTTAAGGGGTATAATTCAGCCAGGGCTGTCTGAGTTCCCCCCCTCATAAAATCATGGTAGAATGGGGCTTCACCCCTGCAGCTGTTCCAATGTCCCATTACTTGGCTATTTTCCCCATTTACCATAAGCACTGTAATGTACATACTACTTTACTTCTACAATGATTTAGATTTCATTTAAAAAATTTATTTTACATTTTACAGCACAAACTCTAATAGACATCTGCTAAACAAAGCAATGCAGTCTTACAATGAAAATAGACTTAGCATTAAAACTTCACTGCCCTTGAAACTCACATTAATTGAAACAGCATTGAAACCCACATTCAAAGAAAATACATCTGGCCAGTGGCAGATAAAGATTAACTATGGGCTGCTTTCAAATCACAGGCCCCTTGCACAGGAAATTGATACACCTTCCTGATTGTATTAAATTATATTCCTTGTATAAAATTATATTCCTTGTATAATACAGTACAGTTGTTAGAGGATATTTTAAATGTATTATTTTGAACATTTTAGTAAAGAATGAAACAAAATGCATGCACCAATGATGACAAAACTGCCTAGTTGAGAACATTTCCATCATGAAAGTCTACTCAAACTTCTACAGTCTACCAGTATCAGTAAATATGCACAATCTCTGCAGAAGTAAAAGTCATCTAAATAATTCCACATTAAAGAAAGCTGTAACCAATGAAGAGGTTGCTGCTAGCAAACAACTTTATATTTCATTGTTTCATCTACAAATAAAGTGCCTGTTGCTCTTGAGGAATAAATTACCTATGTTACATTAAAAATGATAAGCTAATAATATTGAAATAGGGAATTGATGGCAAACTGATAACAGGTTCATCATTACTAACTATCACCACCAAAGAGGATATTCTCAGGACTGCAGCATCCACTCCCTTTAAAAGTTCAACACAGTACAGTATCAGCAATGCATCTATATACTGTGGGAGTATAATCCACAGCCTTCTGCATCAAAAGCAAGTACCTTACCTGTTGTGCTATTAACAATTCAAGCTGACTCAGCATAAGCAGCACTAAACTTCTCTTCAAGCTCTCAGCTCCATGTAAAATCCACTCTACACTCAACTATATCTCTCAACTTTGAAGCAGAAGAAATCTGGAAAAAGCCAAAATTTATTGGTGGGGGGGGGGCAAAAGCCCAAAAACTAGGGACACATTTTAAACATTGCTTGTATAATCTTGGTAAGTTGTTAGAATAAAATGCTGTATTACCACCATGCATTTCACTGCCAAGTCTTGAACCCAGGACCCTGTGCACTATAGTCATAGCAGCATACCACTATGCCAAATCAGCTGTTTCTTGAAAGACATGTAGACTGAAACTTAAATCGCTATCATTTAGTGAATTCATTTCTCACCATAGCTCTCAACCTCTTAGCACATAAAACCTGGACAAAGCCAATAATGGGGGAATACAGCCCCAAAAATAGGGACAAATTTCAAATATTGATCTTATAAACAGAAAATTTCTAGAATAAAATGTTTTTGTTATGTACTTTCTGAAGAATATGAAGTCTGAAATTCAAATGCCTGTCATTATTTAATGAATTCAAAATCCCGAAAACCACAAATTTCACAAGAACAAAAATATGAAGCAAATATTTTGCAAGTGGTGGTGGGTAGGGAATTCATGCTCTTGCTATCTGCTCCCAAGGTACAGGATTTAAGTCTAGCCACCAGCTATATTTGTTGAGTTCTCTCTAGCCAGCAGGTATATTTAACTGGGGCATTACACACACACAAACACACACACAGACACACACACACACACACACACACACACACACACACACACACACACACACACACACACACACACACACACACACACACACACACTAGGAGTCCCTTCCATCGTAAAATGCTACCCCAGCTCCATTCCATTGCTGCAAAGCCATTGCATTCCTGCACTAAAAGCCCAAGTCCATCCATTTGTTGCACAAAAAGCTCAGCTTCAAAAGCCCTGTTTCCTTCCATTTCTGCAAAGTTTATCCATTCCTGCACTAAAAGCTTGTGAGAGCAAAGTCCTTCCCCTTCCCACGAGAGCAAGCTGCAACCCAGCCTGCAGATGTTGCAGTCTGATCCTCTTCCAGTGTATGCATTTGTAACTGCATAGACATCTCTGCTGTTGAATGCTGTCTTCCTAATCCGGACTGTCTCACTAGCAGTCCGGATTCTGTGCGCATGCTCCGGACTGGTTCACTAGCAGTCCGGATATCAGGAAATGCTGTGAGCACACATGCGCAAAGTTCTGGGACTCATGTTTGTTTTTCTTTTCTTTCTTTTTTACAGTTGGGGGGGGGGCTGCAGTCCTGTATTCCAATAGCAGAGCCACCCCTGCTTAGTGGTATAGATAGACAAGCCTTAAGAACAGCGTAGATGGCATGGAGTCAAATAGTGGTTTGGGGGGGATTTAAAAAGGCAGTATCTGGGTGTGTATGTTCCATTAATAGCTCCCTGGTGCAGGCTAGAGAATATGAAGGAGGTAGCAAATGAATCTTGGGGGACATGGTCATGTACACATTTACATTCTCCATGAAATTAAGTGATAGCCTATGCTATGCCATTTGCATGTCTAACCAGGTAGTGTTACTGAATATGCATGGGAAAAAGTTCAGCTTATAGATAAACCCTCTGGTGACAGCTTGAGTAGCATCTCAGCCATGATTGTGTTCTCAGGGCAACAGAGGAGTAAAGAGTATAAAAATAAAAATCATTTCACTATCTTTGCAGTTAGGTATAGGGACAGACAGCCTTATCAGTGATAGCAGGCAGTGTGAACACAGTATATACATCTAACTGCCTATAATATACCAGCCTGTCATCACATTATGTATTTTGTAGCTCACATACCCTCAAATATGTCAGCAGACTGCACTTGCAGTGGGCTACCTCTACACCCACTGTGACTAGCCATCTTATGTTTGTCTTTTTCCAGTCACTCCTAATTTGGTAATCATTTCAGAGAACTGCACAGTCTCTTGTATATCTAAGAATGTTCAATTATGGTTGATATGCTGTCATTTGCAGGTGTCCTTGCTGGGCACCTAGATCGCTCCTGTCAGTATTGCCACATGTACCGCTGTAGGAAGGCTGAAGAAAACAAGATTACTGTAGTACCCCTGCTATGCTGCGTGCAAGATGCTGGACACTAAGTCATCACTGTACAATCTGTGGATTCAGTTGTTTTGTTTCTTATATTGGTCCTTGAAGTATATTATCTTTCTATGGTTCTCCATTTTATTCTCTGTTGGTGAAATGCTGCAGTTTCCAGTGTTGTATCCCATTCCACCAATGGACCATTTCCACTTATGTGTAATGTAAATGTAAAATTTGTCTTCAGCTATTTCTGTGCCTTGTCGTAGTAGGTTTCCTTATCATTTGGGACTGAACTAGACAGCTCCAAAGTCTTAGAACAAGCCATCAATGCATAGCTATTACAAAAAAAAAAAAAACACTGGTAAAGGTTTGAATCTACCAGAAACATAGACATAGATGGTACATCATGATTCATGCAATGGATGCAGTAAGAATTTATGGGGCAACATCTGTGATTTGCAACAGTCAGTTAGTTGGGCTGCTTAATACAGTTATGATAAGCATGATTAGAGAGTAAAATATTTTAAACATTAAAATATTTGCCTATTTAGCACTGAGACAGACCAGGTCCACAGGGCTGGCAAGAAGAAGAACAAAATTCTAATGTCCAGCATGTCTTTCTCTCTCTCAGTGGGAAGGAGAAGCACACTGTGATTTTATTTATTTACTTAATTTTACAGAAATTTGTTTACTGATGTTACAATGATTCCTGTTGGAGTAGGAGTTAGGACTTACAGGTTGCAATTAATCTGGGGGGGCGGCAAAGCCCATCAGCATGGTGAACATAAACATGCATGCACACCAGTACTTGAAGCACTGTCTACCCACCTGGACATGTCAAATATATGATCCATCTACCACCAGATTAATTAATTAAACAACAAATAATAAAGACAGTTACTGAAGCAATCAATATTAAGTGTGAAAGCATGATATATTCTATTAGACAACATGAAGTTTGTGCTTTCTTCTATAACGGTACACTCTTATTCTTTCTGTTTTTTCTTTAATCATTCTTTTTGTGGTCTGATTGAATTGCCCATTGTATTAAAGTATATAACTGACTTTGGGGAGATTAACATCATGCAGTATAGACTGTGAACAATACTTTTTGTTTTGGTGGTTCCCTATTGGACATGTGATGCCCATAACTAAGTATTCCCCACATTTGAAAGGCAAGAGCAATTGGAATATAAATATAGCAAGTTTGAAAACTCACAATAAAACTGTTCAAGTATTCTTGCATGAACTGAAGAATTACAATGCTGATTTCTTTTCATATGGTTTTTATAATATTTGTTGCTTTTATTCATTATTAAGTGACCTTTTGCTGCATGTTGTGATTTGCTTTATCTGAGGGACAACATGCATTCCTGGCCACTAAAGTCATTGCAACAGCTCTGTGGACTACATATTACCCTATTTAGTGAACATACTTAATTTTATACAGTACTGTGTAAATGAGCAGCTTTTTATTGGGCCTTATTCAAAAACAGTTTCCATCAGTGAATGTATTTTTGATCACTGAGGTGACCTTGTGAGACTTTGCCATTTTCTAAATTTGTGGTATTCTATATGTGCAAAACTTTACTTTATCTTATGCATCCTGAGTATTATGTTATTTAAAGGCTGGGGGTCACTCTTAAAATGTTTCAAGATTGTGAAGTCTGCAAATCCTTGTTTTTGAGGCTCCTTGCCAATTTTGCATCAGTGTTCAGCGTCTGGGACTGCTCTTTCATCGTTTGGAATTCCTCCAGATTTCCAGGCTTTTTAGGCCTTCATGTTTTCTTGTCATCATATCCAGAGTTCTGTATTGCTACTGTTTCATCTGACACTGGCCCTGCTATTCAGCATTTTAGGCTACAGTATTCCTGTATTATTGCTGTGGATGGATCCTGATGAATTTTGGTGATCTTCACTGTTTAGGACTGTTTCTATTTCATTTAGGACTTTTTCAAGGCTGAAGGGACTTGAAATTGTTGTTGTACAAGGTTGCTACAAGCTTTCGCGATTGTTAGCATCTGGATTAACTTCTACTGCATTTGTGATTGATTCAAGGCTGCAATGACTCAGAATATTGTGTGTCTGTTCTTTAGCTGTGTTTGTGTTTGGAAGCATTTCTAGAATCTTATGATACAACTTCCTGTGTCAGGGATTGTTGTTTTACAATTTAACCTTTGGAACTGTTACAGCATTTTCTGTCTTCAGCAAATACATATTGTGACTGTATATGTGTGGTCCTACTGAGTTTACCAGGATTTGAAACTTGCTGCAAATGTTGCTTTTGTGAGTTTATGTTATAACCACCATTCAAATGGCCCATGTTTGTTTATTGTTTGAAGTTTATCATGTTTTATACCATACTTGTCATTATTTATCTGCTAAAGAATTCAGTTTGTTTGCATTTAATTAAGTTATAATTAGTTTTTTTTTCTAATGTGTTTGTTTTATATTGTAGTTATTTCTTCTATGCATGGAGTGCATTTATTTAGACAAGTCAAATTTTGCAGTAGTTGGGGAGGGCCAGGATTGACTGAAGGGGATGCCCCTTGTAGAAGTGAAGGGGTGTTCATGGCGGACAGCCCATAACATGTCCTCCCCCTCTGCTATGTTGAGTGCATGTAAAGATGTTAGGGCTGCGTACATAATAAAATCACAAATCATCCCTGATGGCTGTCTGTAGGAAAGCCCCTTCCAGTTGACCCTCATGCTGGTGATATGAGAATGAATGGGTTGGCTGGCCTTCAGGAGGCTGATGACTAAAAGACAGTGGGGGCAAAGTGCCCCCTCCCCAATATTTTGCAGTAGTCTGTATTGTTGATTTTTATATATTTCATTTACATTGCTTCATTTGTACTTTTTTGTACTGTGTTTAGGCTTAAACAAATTAATATAGGAGAGGTTAACATTTGCTTACTACGAACTGTTAACATATAACATTGATTTTTTTCTATGACATGTTTTTATTCAAATACTTACAGTGTATGTAAAATATGCTCAAAGTTGTCTGCTACATTATAATACAAAATGGACATGTATCAAGATTGTCTGGTATAACACAAACAGATGGACATCATTAATAAATATCTGTATTCATTTAATTATTAACAAAAATGCTGGTGAATGAATTTAGAAGGTTAACAAATTGAATGTAAATTCTTTAATAATACATTATAATTCTTATACACACACACACCCATCTCAGTTCTTATTGCTACTTCTGTAATTAAAACCTCATAACATCTGTAACATAGACCTAGTTATGTTATAAGTGTAGCTGGAGAATCCATGCTCATACCAGCAGACGATTCTTGCAAGCTTAAAAACTGAATCAGTACAGTAAATCTCTAAATTAGTAAGAAGTTCTGCTGCATTACGTTAACATCTTAATATAGTAAATACAAACCTGTTAAAAAAACAAACTGTGGAAAGTGCCTTGTAATTAAGCACTGTATACATAGTAGGCATTGCACAATCCTACAAAACAACTCGCTGTACTTTTGACCGAATTAGTACCTGTGCAAACTTGCATGAAAGTTATCTAATTAGCTTGTCAGACAAAGGACTGCTCAGTTTTTTCAAAACATTTTGTAAGAACATTATCATAAAATGAACTGCTTCATTAACTATAACTAAGTAACTGTTACTGTGTGACTCTAAGTTATTTAACCAGTCACACTTCCCAGGATGAGGTCCATGCAGATCAGTGCTCTACCCCAGAAAACAAATACAAACAAACTAACAAACAAATAAACTAATACACCAGTTAACTGTACACTGGCTCTAACTTTAACCTTCAAAAAAAGTGAAATTATGTATAGTGTTCTAGGAAAAAGAAAGAAGACAAACATTAAACCCTGATTGATAGTTTGATATTGTAGCACAGACTTAGAAAAACACTGTAACAATTTATTAAAATGAAATAGACTGCCATTACCTATCAGGTAGGGTACTTTCCCAGCAACCTTTAAAACCAGTTTAGATGACTGGATGGGTGATCAAAATTTTCACTGGGTATATGTGTAGAACGTCTTCTCAACAGGGGGTATTGTTCATCCCCCACAAGTACTGAGTGATGCTGCTGAGCTTTTCACAGTCTCCTCTGGCCGTGAACTTAGTAAGAACCTATGAATCTGTGAAACAGTGCATTATTTTTTTGATAACTGTATACTACTAACAAGTTACATCTTATGTAGAATCTGCAGTTAATTAAGTATAGGCTTTTTTAGTCAAGGCTTGCGATGGCACATTTATTCTGGCACGTAATGTATATAGTGCAATGTGTTATTTGTGATACCATTCCTCTGCTTGACTTTATCTTCTTCCCCAACATGTCTTTATGTTTATTGATCTGTGCTTTGCTCTTCACTTACTGTTATTTTTATTTCTGGAGGGCACATGCTCACCTCTTTAAATAACTTTGTTACCATGCATTTATTTATTTTTGCCTGATTGTGCTACTTTTTTGCTGCTGTGGCTACGTTATTGCACAGAAAAGTTCTCTCACTGCCATCTGTTTCCTGTTTCTTGAAAATAACCATCTTCTCCATAGCTTATATCATCTTCCTCTTCCTTATCTAGCTTAAATGCACATTTGAAGCAGAGTTACTTGGTAGTACAAAAATCAAATGTGCAGAATGTTTCTTCTCTGTTCTTTTCAACATTTTCCTGTTAATCATTGTGGATTTCAGTAACTTGTTATCATGTAATTTAGATTTGTTTTACTATTTAAAGTCATAATACGTAACTGCAGAAAGGAATCCTTTGTTCCTAATAGTGTGGACATATGACTTTTAAGGGCACATAGAATAGAGAGCACACTGGTACTATACACATTTATCAAATCCTTATGAAAATAAAGAAATGCTTTAAGTAGGTGGGAGGTTGGCATATTGGTTAAGGTGTTTACCTTACAGACACAAAGTGTAGGGTTTGATTCTCACATGGGTTGCTTAGCTAGGCTTAAAATGGCCCACAACTAGTTAGCCTAGTACTAATCTGTGAACCTACGAACCTCTAAGTATGTTAGAAAAAAATGATAATGGTAAAAACAATACTAATAGGAGGGTAGATTCTGAGAAAGAAACAAATTACTTTTATAGGCTACATCCATATGGGTTCAATGTGTGTTCATTCACACACTGCATTAAACTTTCATTCTCAGTGTATGCAAGGCTGTTGGATCCCACATCAAAATACATATGTTAGAAGATGCTACAGATAACCCTTACCTTTAAACGTTGCTGTCTTTATGTTCTCTTTTTCTTTTCATACTAGAAAGTCAATGACTTTATCAGTTTCCCCTAACTGAAGGCATCTTGGTTCCCAGAGATGACTATGTGAATTTGCAAGCAACAAGAAACCTTAGTCTTTGTAAGTATTCAGGTTTTCAAACTCATATTAGTCATTCCTGTCCCTTTCTGTCCTCATTCTTTTTCATACCCACTTGGAACTTCTCATGTATACATCAAAAGCAATAATATGGTTGGCCAAAACACATACATTTCAAATGAATGACTTCAATGAGAAACATATACATGTGGCTAACTTAACATCACTGTAAGAAAGTTCTAAATGATCAAAGTGAAGATTGTGTATTCTCCTACAAAATATAAAAGAATTAAGAACTTCAGGATTCAGAGTAACAGCTACTGATTTCACATCAAATAACTTCCTTTTCATATACCTCTGTAAATTCTTTATTAGAATAAGTACTGAACCTATTAAAGTAGCTTTGATAATGGAACTAACCTACTTCTAAAATCATTTGCATGACAAGATCACTAATCTGGAGATGATCCGGCACAAGCCTGCACCCTCAGTTTGCAGCCTGTTGGATCATTTATTGTATCAGCTGTAGCACAAGGATTTCCAGGGCTGGCCTATTTTTAACTGGTTTCAGGCCTAATGCATCTTAATGGAGGGCCAGTACAGCTTTCAAATGTCAACTTTCTGTATACCTTCAATTCACTACACATGGTATACTTTATTTTTATCAAATTAGTAATGATTTATCATAGTAACATTTCCTTTTAGCCACTTTTTCCAATAAACTCTTCCAGGGTACATGACCCTTTCAATGAAAATGTATGACCTGATATTTGATATGAAACTCTGCTTGACCATTTTCTAATCCTCATCCATCCTTCTGCCATTCTTTTTTAAAGAAACTTCTTGTCTTCACTCTCAGTAATCATTCATTAAATACATATATATATATATATATATATATATATATATATATATATATATATATATATATATATTCTGTGCCTCTTCTCAAATGTCTGACATCACATTTGTTGTCTAAGATCTGTAGAAATGCATACAGTACTTGTAGATGTGACACTCTCAACATGTACATGGGTATAGTAACTGGCAGGTAGTTCCTATACTAGGATTACTAGAAAGTAGGTAGTTCTTAGGCTATGATAACTGGGGTTATATGGTTCCTAGGACCTCAAGGATTATGAAATCTGGCTGTATTTGGTTAGTTGGAACAGTTACATAGCATCTTGTATCTAAAGGTCAGCAGTGAAACCACACAGAGCTTTAAAAACTGTCTGCATTTGTATTATTATTTCAATGGATCCAATGGATGCAACCTATGTTCCTAGCCTTATGAAATCTTGACTATGGAACCTATAATATGCTTATATGTTTCTAGTCAAAAGAAGCAAACTTTTTAAATAGTTGGCCATTTTCCACACATATTCTTTCCACTAGTATCATCTTTTTTAATTTCATACTTTAAAATCTGATTCTGTGTTGTGTTTGTTATGGTTTATCTGTGCATATTTTGTTGACCTTATTAGTTATACCATGCACTATTAACATGATTTATCTCTGACATTTAGTGGACTTAGGTTTGTAGCTTCATACATAAGTACTAGGTAATCAGTCTTCAGACTATTTCAAGCCTAGACAAAAACCATATTCAAAATTTCCCTCTAGGGTCAAGAAGGCAAGACAAGATAGAAAGGGAAGGAATTTGAGGCTACTCATCCAATTATCTGGGTTTACCTTGAAGATGGCAAAGGTGGTACTATGCTTGACAAGTAATAGACGTTTATTTTATTCCAGAGATGAGGAATACAATGGGATATAAATCTATCATGCCAAATGTCTTATTTGTTTGATGATGATTAGTTCCTTTAAATGAGTACTTGATGTTCCTTTAGTTATGTGAAGGAATAGGAGATTAAATATGATTAAATCTTTCATGGCACGAAAGGCTAGACATTGATCTCTATGTAGGAGTCTGAAAGAGACTAAGTACAGAGAAATGGCTGCCAGTTTCTCTTGATAACTAAGATTTTTGAGGCCACTGATTTTTTTAGTTATAAATCTTTGAGGTCCCTCAAGTTGTGTTATATGTTTAAATAAATACATGCCAAAAGATGTGTTGCATTCAATAAAGGGTCTGATAAGATGTGAGTAAAGAGGAATTAAGACTTCTTTGGATCTAGTGGAAGATGTTTTTGGAATTAGATAGGCCAGATAAACAATGTTCTGAACTACTGTGGAGACATGGGGATCAAATGCTAAGGAATTATTAACAGAGTACCCAGATTCCTTACAACAGTGTCTGATTGGAGGGGTGCATCTCTAATACAGTAAGTGAAACTGTTTGGCTTACCAAAATGAACTATGCTACAATTTTTACAATAATTTGAGACCATTGTCCTTGCAACAATTGTTAACATGGTCTAAACTGTGTTAGAACAATTGTGAGTCAGTTAAAGATCGAATAACAACACCTGATTTACAGTCATCTGCAAACTTTGTTAACCATAGGCCAGAAATGCTGGCCTGAAGGTCTGAGAAATGTATGTCAAATATGAAAGCGCCCCAAACTGATCCCTATGGTACATCACTGGTAACTGTTTTCCTTTCAGAAGTGGCACCTGCTACTTGAACCACATGGGTTCTGTCAGACAGCCAGTTAGCTATCCATCACAAAGTATAAGGATTTATATTCAGATTTACAAATCCATCAATAATGCTTGCATGGGGAATAGTGTCAAAGACCTTGGCCTGGTCTAGATATGCTGTATGTACTGCATAACCACTATCCCCTGCTTTAGTTACTTTTTCAAAGAAATTAATGAAGTTAGAGGCAGGACTTTCCTTTGATATGGCCAAATTGATGGGAGTCCATGGCTGACATATTTTCAATGTCCAGATTAATGAAATCTAAGATAATCCCCTGCATAGCTTTACATATGAGGCAAGTGAGATGAATGGGTCTATAGTTACCAGGGTCCATGCTAGGGCAGTCCTTATGTAATGGCATTACAAAGACTGTTTTCAAGGCTTCAGGAATGTAACTAGTGGAGAAGCTTAGATTAAAGAGTTTAAAGGAGAACAGCACCCACAGACTGAAAAAAAATATTTGTTTCATCATCTCTTGATGTTTCCTACATTTTAATACCACGTTTAGACTCTTTATACTTGTTTTTATATTTGGGGTCCGGCATCTTAATTTTTTAGTCTCTAGGTATCCCACAATGCAGTGTTCAGCTTTAATATATTACATCATAGCACCTAAGATCCTGTCACTGTATTAATTTTACATGTGTATTCATGTATACCCTGCTTTCTTTTAGTCAGATTTAATTAGCATGGCAAAATGGCTTGGAGATAATGTTTTCTGAAAGCATTTAAGTGTTTTCCCAGCTGAGAGAGCTATAAAGATAAGACAAAACCAGAAATCATTTAATAGCACCATAGGCTATACCATGCTTCTTAGCATGGATAACTTTTATTTTAGGATAGCTCAAGTCTGTGTGTGTGGCTGTCAGTATAGAACACTTGTTGCTATTAGGAGGGCAGAACTTCAATATTTGAAGATGTACATAGTTTTGTGCATTATTATTAAGTTAATAGGTTTTAGGGGATTAGTGTGTGTGTGTGTGTGTGTGTGTACTTTTGTTTGAGGGTTTTCAATAAAGCAAAAAGTTCTGTAAGATGTGGAGATGACAATAAACAGCTGTATAAATGATTACATTACCAAACAGTACATGCATGTAACACAAAAGTTGGAACTAGACATTTAACAAAAAAGCTGTTATACATAAAAGGTGGGAATAATGGTTTCTCAAGAATACAATGCTTTCTATAATGTCTTTTAAAAGTTAATGGTCTCACAGATAAATTCAAAAAAGAAAGAGTAGTGACAGTGAACTATATAAAAATGTAAAGTGCAAATAGCTATGCTACAGGAGACACACTTGAAAGAACTGAACATGTGAATTTGATACAGAAAGGTTTTCAGGATGGCTATTCGGCGGAATACCTGGGGCAAAGTAAGAGAGAAGTACTTATATTAATTGCAAGAGGAACTCCAATATTAATAGAAGATGTTAAATAGACATTAATGGTAGCTTTGTAATACCAAGGGGCACCTGGTAAGGGAAGAGGATTACACTGGCATTTATTTATAGTCCACTGAAAACTGCTATAATGGAGCTTAAGAAAATTCTGGGAGAAATAATCAGCTTTCAGCAAGGAATACTACTTATAGGTGGGGACTGGAATTTGATTTGCAACAGTGAAGATGTGTCTAGGGGGCCCAAAAGGGAAATATATCAAAGGAGGGTAGATTTTTGAAGAAATGTATGAAAATATTTGGCATGGAAGATGTGAATTCAGCACTAGGAGGTGGTACTGAATTTATATATTATTCCCCAAGATACAAAAACTGCTTTAGGCTAGACAAAATTGACATTTTACAGGAACATGTGCATTTAATTGAAGGTCTTTATATGCACCCAATAATTATTTCAGGTGATGCACCAATAATAACTAAAGTAAAAATACACTGTAATGAAATAAAAATGAGACACTGGTGCTTTCCCACCTATCTGTTGAAAAGAGAGGAATTTAAGGAATGGGTAGTAGAAATTATTCAGGAACTATTAGAGAAGATATAAATTTCTTCTGAAAATATAGATAGGGTGTGGGATAAAATTAAAGTGGAGCTTAAAAACAGGGTGGAAATAAAATAAAGGGAGATATGGCTAAGAAGTAATAAGAATTATTTAGATGGACTGACAAATGTTAAGTATTGCAAAATAGGGGGAATCTCACAGAACAAGAAGAGGAGCAATAATGTGCATGACTTTAGAAAGATTGCTGTTAAGCAACTGTTTTTTGATAATAACTCTAGAGCACCAAATCAGAATATCTTTGTTTGGAATGGTGCCATCCCCCCTCCCCATCTTCATGGCAGGAGAAGAACAATGTGGACTAAACTGACTAAAGGTTACTGGATCAGGGCTCAGTTTTGAGCTTTTGTATTTGCTAATTGACTTTAATTTGTTTTTTCCTGTGTCAGCACAGGTGAAAAGTGTTTGGCATCCTGCCTCTTTTCTACAAAATGATCCTAAGCAACTGAGTGATTTTCTTGTTAAAGCTAGGTATATTTCTATGGTTTGCTTGCAGTTTTCAACTGCATTTTAATTTATCTGCTGTTCACATTTATCGGCTGCATTTTTGATTGAATTTAACTTAACTTCTGTTTCCTGTACACTGGCTGCTTCTTTTTACCTAATTTGTCACACTTTTGAGTACTATAGCATAGTCTGGACTCAGACCTGCTGAATCTAGTGCTGGTTGTATAGTTTTGAGCATTAAACCAGGATATCTTTGTTTGGAGAGGCCCCCTGTACCCTTGTGACAATAGAAGTACAATTTTGACTAATCTGACTGAAGGTTACTGGATCAGGGCTCAGTTTTAAGTTTTTGTATTGGCTAATTGACTTTAATTAATTTGCTCTTGTTTGCTCATAGCACACCACTGCTCACCATCGCCGCCCACTATTACATAGTTGTGGTTACTGTTGGTGGTAATAGAAGCAAAGTTTCTGCTCACTAAATTTTCCCTTAGTTGAGGTCCATACTCAAACAGAGGTTTCTGTGGTTGTGCTTCTTGGTTCAGTCTACTGACCAACACAGCCCTCTAAGTACCCTCACTAATTATTCTCACTAGTCCTAGTAGTTTAGTCTCTTACTGTTACTAACTCAACCTTTTACCTAGCACAATGGAAGGACAATTGCCCACCATTTCTCCTGCCAGTCTGGTTGACTTAGGCATCCTGAGGCAATGTAGCAGTTGCCTCATGTACACTGGCAACCCACTTCTTTTAAGACTCCCCCTACTTCAACATGCGAAAGGTGCATTTAAAAAATAACTTGGAATCCAGGCTCCCTAGCCCACCAGTCAGTATATCTAACACTTAGCTGGTTGTCAGCATGTACATCTCATCACCTTGACCAAACACGCAAACGACATATGCGGAGGTCCTCTCTAAATACCTACCCAAAGTAAAGAGGCCTCCCAAACACAAGCACACCACACATAATGCACTTGGAGATAAGCAGAGTACACACAAAATGCACACACCACTGTTTCACCAAATAAGCCATTAAGGCGTAACACAATACCAAATGTCCCAGTCATAGGTGATTCTATCGTGAGACACACACATGTGCCACTCACCAGGTTGGATAAGGAGAAGGTCACGATTAACTGTCTGTCTGGTGCTAGGATTTGTAACATCACACATGCACTCAAGTCTCTCAGCAACAAGTACTGTTATGACTCTGTCATAATCCATGTTGGTATGAATGACTTGACATGTGTCTCTCTGGACTATATGAAGATAGACATGACTAAGCTCTCTGATTATGTGTCAGAGGCAGGTATCTCCCTAACCTTATTCAGCATACTACCCTCACCTAAGATTAAGCCACAATACAAACAAAAGATGATTGACTTCAACAATTGCCTTAGCTTCTGATGTCACTCCATGGGGATCCAGTTCCTTTCCACTTGGGATGATATGGTCGATAGACCTCAATGCTTTGCAAGAGACAGTCTTCACCTGGCACCTCTGTGCTTTCATTTACTGGCAAAGGCTCTTGCCTCCCTCATATGCCATTTTTTACACAATGTCACAAGAACAAAATTTCCAGCGCAAATCTCTCCTCCAAAACCAGCATCAGTGTCATGCTGCAAAATGCTAGGAGTCTAAAGCTAAAACTACACTCACTGGAAGCTGCTCTCACTTTGCAGGATGCTCATGTCTTTTCAGTCACAGAGACCTGGTTCAGGGCTGAGGAAATCACCCCAGCCATTCCGAGTTACAACGCCTTCCACTTGTTTAGGCTATCAAATGAGAGCAGGAAATCTAAAGGAAAAAGAGTATCAATATTTATTAAAAATAAATACACCTCCAGATTGGTAAGACTGAATGAGTCCCTTGAACTACTCCAAGTACAGCTTACATAGGCAAGACTCCTCTCCAAATTATTGCCAGTTATAGGACCCCCTCCATGAACCAGGACACCCACAATGCTTATCTGGACCTACTGGAGTCAGTCAATATACCACCAAAAACCCTGGCTTTGCGGGACTTCAACTACCCATCAATAACTTGGTCTAACTATACCTGTAACAATGCACTCACCCAGAGATTTTTGAAATTTGTAAACTTAAATGCCCTGGACCAGTTAGGTGACACCCACACAAGGGGTTCAAACATTTTGGATCTGGTGCTTACAAACATGCTTGCACCACCCCAAGTGTGCAGTCCTCCCTGGTGAGATCTGATCACAGATCAGTCACATTAGAAATAAGAATCATGTCTGACACACCTACAGCTGAAACATGACTAAAACATTCCTCCAAAGCAAATTGCAACCTTTTACAAGGCAACATTAGTAGTTTCATAGCTCCTGGCCCCAGTGATGGCAAGGGTACCTATGCCTGGATTTACACCAAATCCTTGTATAAGCATCTACACAATTTCATTGACTCAGCTGTATCTGGCAGGCTCAAAGTAAGTTCCTCACAAAAGAACAAACCTGCTTGGTGGACACCCACCTTAAACAGGATACATAATAGGAGAAAGAAGCTGCTGTCTAAAAGTAGTAAGGGATGGTCCCCCAACTCAAAGAGGTCCATCCTTGACTTAAATAAGCAAATAAGACATTTAGTAAAGAAATCCAAAGATGACAATGAATCTAAATTGACCATCCTACCTAAGGGTAACCACAAGGCATTCTTTGCTTACGTCCGCAACCTCAAAGGAAAATCCCAGATTTGTGCAAAAATAATTATAAATGGCACAACATATATTGAACTTGGGATTATTGCAAACCTACTGGTGGATCGATTCAGTGAGAACTTCTTCCCCTTGCATATGTCTCATATACCACAAGACATTCCCCTACATGTTCTCCCCCTGTAATCTCTAAGGAGCAGGTCCTTAATGCTCTTTCCAAAGCCAGAAACATGGCCTCTGTGGGACCAGACAAAATTTCTGGCTGCATTCTAAATTATTTAAAGCAGGAGCTAGCTGTTCCTCTGGGTACCTTCTTCAACCACAGCCTAAGCACTGGATATATCCCTCCAGACTGGAAAACTGCTACTGTCACCCCCCTACACAAGGGGAGTTCCTCCTCTGACCTCAGGAACTATAGACCCATAAGTCTGACCAGCCTCATATGCAAGGCCATGGAGAGAATCATCATGGACCTGATCAGTAAAGATATACTGTAGGTGACCTGCAAGCACTAGACCCATCCCAGTTTGGCTTCATCAAAAAGAGATTCTGTCTACTGAACATGGTGGACTTCCTTGAGTCAGCTACCAAAGCTCTAGATGATGGTTAATCTGTGCATATGGCCTATTTCAACTTAGCAAAGGCCTTCAACACTATTCCCCTCTCGGGTATCATTGATAAACTAACCCAGCTGAATGTAAATCAGTATATAATTAGGTGGGTTGCAAACTAGCTCACTGATAGAAAAGACAGTTAAAATAGAAGACTCTACATCCACCAACAGACAAGTCACCAGTGGTGTTCCACAGGGCTCAGTGCTGAGACCCCTATTGTTTGGAATATACTTTCTGAAGTGCAGGCCAAAAGAAATGGCATATGGCTGACAAAGTCTGCAGATGACTGCAAGCTGGTCTCGGTCATAAAATCTCTTAGTGACATTGACACCCTTCAGGAGGGTCTTACTAAAAGTAACGGTTAGTGCCAAAGCCATAGGCTCAAGTTAAACACAAAAAAGTGTATCATCGTTCCTTTGGCAAGGGACACATTCATGCAAAGTGTCACATTAATAACACCACCTTGACCACCATGTTTCCTCAGTTGTAAGGAGAGCCTTCTGCATTGCCCATCTTATTAGTCGGGCATTTCCTCGAAGAAAAGTGAGGTTATAACCCCCTGTGCTCTTCTCTTATCGGACCAATAATAAAATATAATGCCCCCTTTGGTATGTACATCACCAGGCACCTACAGCAATTGGAGAGCCTTCAGAGGTACCTTAAAATAAAAATATGAGGTGTTCAACACATGCCTTATGTTGAAGACTAAAATCCCTGCCTCTGTACTCTGTGTCCATAGATGTTGCTGTACTCTGTGTCATAGAGACTACTTAAGGGAGATCTCAGCCTTGCTTATAAGGCAACCACAGATCCTGCCCTGATGGAAATGTTAGCAAGTGAAATGGCACTCATTTACTGACTCTAGTGACCTTAAAATTGATGAGATATCAACAGGACTTGCAGAAGAGGCATGTTCATCTCCCAAAGGCTTCCCCTACTCTGAAATAAGCTGATAATCCAAATGAAACAGAGTGCATCATTGATCCTTTTTAAGCGCAACCTAGATGATTGGATGGGAAACCATAAATTCCCCCCAGAGGTCTCACCTGTGTCCCTTCTGGACAAGGGCAGGAGATGTTGAGTTAGGTTGGCTAAAAGCATCAATACAAGAGGAAAATGGGTTAAAACTTGTCTAGTCTTGTAAGGGCCTCACGGCCATTAGCCTTGTAACTTCTTATGATCCTATCCTATGAACGTTTAGCACAATGACTCAGGCAACAGAAAGTAGAAAGGGCTGTCACCAAGCTTAGGGAGCCTATAACAAGGAAGATAAGGGATACTGAAGAAGTATTAGAAATGTTGTGGAAATTCTATGAAAGGCTGTATAAAACAGAGAAATATGGAAATCAAGAAAGGGTACAAATGGAAATGTTTATGGAAGAATTAAATATGCTAAGGTTAGAGGTAGATGAGGCTCAATTACTAGCAGTTAGGATAGGAGGAAATGAGATAAAAATGGTGATGTATAACCAGTCTACAGGAAGGTCCCAAGGAGTAGATAGTATTCCCTTAGAAATTCAGAATCTAGGAGGGACAAAAACTGATAAAGATCTGGAAGGTTTTGTTTAACAGTATTTTAGGAGGAGAAGTACCACCATCCTGGAAGAGTGTAGCTGTAATTCCTAAACAGGGTAAAGATCCATCAGATCTGGGTCTATATTACATCGTTGAACTTGTATAAGTTCGGACAATGTAATATCAAACCCAAAAGCTCAAAAAATAGCGAAGCCACGGCACATCGATTTTTTTCCCAGGGAAAAAAAATTGGTGGGGTGTTTTCGAGGCTTTTCTATTTCCTCAACTGTGGTATGATCTCGGAGTTTGCATATTTAAGTAAGGGGGTGTGTGGTGGTTTAGTTTTAGTTTAAGGTTTATGTTTTTTTTTTTTGTTAGGGAACAGCTATTTTTTTTCCTGGGAAAACAATCGCTGTTCTGTGTGTTCATTATTGTGCAGTTTCTGACTTTTGGGTTCGATATTACATCGTTTGAACTTATACAAATTCAACGATGTGATATAGACCCATCAGATCCAGCTCCATACAGGCCCAGTTCAATAATAAACCATGATTATAAAGTGTTCATGTCTACAATGGCTAAAAGAATGGCAAAAGTAATGCCTAAATTGATAGATATAGATCAGTGTGGTTTTGTGGAGGGGAGGCAAACATTTGACAACATTAACAGAGCACTGATGATACAGAGGGAAGCAGAATGTAAGAAAGTACCACTGTTGCTGGTGGATCTTGATGCAGAGAAAGCACTGACACAGTACGTTGGGAATTTATGAGCAGAGCAATGGAAGCATTTGGATTCCCTGATAAATGGTTAATTAGGAGGATATATGATGGATCAGAAGTGAAAATTAAAGTGGGTCAGGTCCTCTCTGATAATTTCTGCTTGATTAGAAGGACCAGGCATTGGTGTCCTCTCTCACCTTTGTTGTTTGCATTATATTTAGAACCATTGGCAACGAAAATAAGGGACTCAGAAATTCAAGGATATAATTGGTATGGTAGTGAAGAAAAGCTGGTTATAGTTGCAGATGACATTATTTTATACCTGACAAAACCAGAAAGGGAAATTACAGTGTTGTGGAACTTATTGAGACAGTTTCAAACCTTTTTGGGATACAAAATTAATGAAACTAAAGCAAAGGCAATAGCAGTTACTTATGTACCCACATACAAATTAGTTTAGAAATATCTATACTTATGGGGACATGATAAAATTAAATATATAGGTGCATGGATTAAACATGATTCCAGTGTCACAGCTAAGGATATGTGAGAAGAGACTAAACAAAAGATAATACAAAAACTGAGAAAATGGAAGCTCTGTTATATGGATTTTGGTGGTAAGCTGCAAGCAGTTAAAATGTTTTTGGACCCTTTAGTCTTATACACAGGTCAGGCATATTTTTATTAACCAGAGGAGAAGTTGTTGATAACCATTGATAAAGAGCTGAAGGACTTTATCTGGGAAGGGAAGACAGCAAGAGTCAAGTGGAATAAACTTATTCTTCCAATAGAACAGGGTGGATTGGGATTACCCAATTTGAAAGAGGTATTTCAGAACAACACAGTTAAGGCTCCTATACATGGCACAAGCAGAAAACTATAATTTAAAGTGGAAAGAGATGATAATGAAACATGGGGGAAGCTCAAGTAACAAGGATAGACTGGAATGTGGGATGCAGACATTTAAGGAAAATAACAATAATTATACAGAATATTATATTCTTAAAGTAGCAGAAAGTATTCTAAGAACCAAGCCAACACGGTAATAGAGGAATGTGGCTGCAATTAGGTATGCAGAAAATAACCAAGAGTGGGGTGGAATTTATTGGAGAAAACTGGCAAAGGAACCAAGGTACTGGGAGCAAATAACTAGCGAGAGAAAGGTAATAGAATGGGAAGATGCCAGGAACTTATTTGAACTGTAAGTTAGAGATTGCTTTTTCTCTGAAGAACTGATATCAGAATATAGGCAAAGAGAAAGAAATGGGGGTGGGTCCTAAATGAAAGGTCAGCACTGGTAGAGTTTTTAGTAGAATCTAGAACAGAAGTTGCCATTAAGAAAGGAATAATTAGTAGAGCATATAGAATATTGCATGATAATTATAAGAATCAATCAGAGGAAGTTAAAAAGGTTTGGGACGAGAGACTGGATAAGCAATTCACAAAGAAACAGTTGGGGGACATAAGTATGTCTCCCAAATATGCAACAAAGTCTGGAAGATTTAGGATCTTTGCTTGAAGGTGTTTACATAGGTATTTTTATACTGCAAGTAGACTCTAAAGAATTTTTCTTCAGGTAGATAGCAAATGTTGGAGGTGTGATGGTGAAGAAAGAGGTAATTGGGAACATATTTCTGGAAGTGTAACGAGTTGGTAGACTTTAAAAATTCCCTGCAGACTGATCTGTCAGAGACGCTGGGTGAGCAAACTGGTATAACTGAGGAAATACATTTTTTGAGCTATGATACAGAATCAGAATTGCCTAGACATAGTAAGGCCTTGCTGAGCCTAATTATGATGGCTGCCAAAAAAGCAGTTACTAGAAAATGGAAATCAGTGTCTAAACCCAACTTTACTAGAAGTAGCGAAGATAGTAACAGAGAGAAAACAGCTGGAATCAGGGTCTTTAGTAAAGAGTAGGAGCAAATTACACAGGAAAAAAGGGAAGAGTGGGATCAGTACATGCAGAGGATAAACAAGGTTTAAAAGAAGACAGGATCTGAATGAGCTACGTAATGGTTGACTGACAATGACTGGATATATTACAGGTGATGTATAATGTTTGCAGCTACAGTTGTGTCGGCATGGTTTGTAATATTTGCAACTGAGATTGTGTAGCCATGGTTTATTTTCATTTATATAAATGTAAGATTGTTTATGTCATACATGATAATTTAATAAAGATGCTTCCTGTTAAAAAAGAGTGCCTGCTGAAGATGACTACACAATTTGTAGCATTTATATCCATTATTGCAGTTCCATATGGACTTGTTCATACGGTACGCATTTCTGCTTCAGAAGAAATGTTCTTTAAGCAATCTTTGATTGTGTATTTTTTTATAATATTTTAAGTGAATAATTGGGCTAGCTTCTAATTATGCCTAGCTGATAGTTTCATTGGAGATTTCTGCTTAACATCTACTGTCCCAGTTTTTATTATTAAGAAGAAAAGGCTTAACACAAATCTAGAAAGAAATCTATTTATCATTCACTTGAACCCACTGCAAATGAAGCTGAAGTGTATGCATCCCCAAAGGGAAACTGCCAAGGTGTGTGTGTGGGGGTGGGTGGGGGGTAGGAAAAAAAAGCCAACAGAAGATTTAATGTTGATAGTAATTTAAGCAAGTTTAACAAACAACATCCAATTTCTGGACTTATATTTCTTGACTTGTGCCCTTTGATTGCATTCACTAATCTGGCTATTCATTAAACTTAATAAATGGCTAGAGGTAGGATTGCATCTGCAATACATATTTATAACATTAGCCATTGGTCATACCAGATATACTCCACAGTTACCTGTGGCATTCCTTCCTTTCTGGTGGCAGCAATGGTTCTATTCACACTGAAGAGATAAGACATTCTAAAAGGCAATTATTTTGTATTCCCACAAACATGGAGTCCTTATACACAGGCTTACTAAATTTAAGCCCTGACTAAAGAGATGAAATGATCCATAAACTGCTTTTTCTATCGAAGAACTGGTAGCAGACACTGACCTATTCTGCAGTTACATTGAGGAAGTGTGGTTCATAGCAGCTGCATAAGAAAGAGAAAGCGGCAGCTGAAAAACAAAAACGGGCTTTGGTTCATAGGTTCATTGGTGTGTACAACCCTAACAACCACTGGGGCTTTTTTAGGCCTAGCCATGTATCCCAAACCTCTGACAAGTTTTGGTTCCTTTGATAAGTGTAAGCAGAGGGTTGGGAGATAAAACATTTACAAGCAATGGCCTAGGAGATGAACCATTTACAAGCTGCCTGTGTCCATTAGGGAGACAGGCCCCGAACAGGGATGAATTCCCTGTTCCCCATCCAAATGTCCAAGTTACGTCTTGTGTCCCTGCTTCTGTTATTAATTATGTTTTATTGGAAGAATGTTTCAAATGATCAGGGTAAAGGATTGAAATGGTGCATGAAGGCCCTGCACCCTGTCATTAGAAGTAGATTGTCAGTCCTTGAAATGCTGAATATCTAGTGCTGCCTCAGATACACAGGGGATGGTTATGAATGAATCATCACTATGACTTGGTTTAGTAGTATAACGTAAGTGTATAACTTAGGAAGTCCACAGGCTCTTCCTTTTAGATATCTTGTTCTGTTGATTGTTACTGATTGATCAAAATACTGTACAGCTGAGCTTAGAAATTATTTCTAGTGGTCAGACATGGACTGGTCAGATTGTAGCATACTTATCATTGTTTAATCCTGGACTGAAAATGGGAATGTTGAAATCTGGGCTGCATAGTTTATTATATTGGGATCACACAAGAATCATAGGAAATACAGGGCTATTTGACCAGAGGCCATGCATGCCTTGGCAATTATCACCCTACAGCTCTACCACACCTTTTTTTCCCCAAAATGTTTTTATTCATTTTATAACACAGTAACTTAATGGTATAGTAACAAGAAAAAAAAAAAAGTATATACAATGTCCATAACAACTAAAAAAGCAATATACGTAGGAGAACACTTAATATTTCTCTAACAAATTAGACAATTTTGTCCAAGTAATTAAATGATGAGTTATGTTGTTTTGCTTTTATAGTAGCAGTCTCATTTTTACAAATGTATTTCAGAAGATGAATAAACTCAACTGTAAAGACAGGAGTAGATTGGGATTTCTAATTTTTAATAGCAAGTTTCCTTGCTATAGAGAGGAAAGAGCATAGTAAAAATTTTGGTTTTTAGGAATGACTTCAGCAACAGGAACACTGAAAAGGATAAGAGAGTCAGAAATTATACACTTGTCATTCCACAGAGCTTTACTAAGATATTTAAAGTCTAACCAAAATGGGGAAATTATTTTGCAATTAACAACCATGTGTATCTAGTCAGCATCAGGGTGTCCATATCTCTAGCATTTTGTTTCATCTTTCTTGTACATTATTGCTAGTCTATGTGGGGTGAAAAAAACATCTATGTAAAAATTTCCATGTGTATACATGTCAGAACAGAGAAGACGTGGATTTCTTCACCGACTGAAAACAAAGTTTTTATCTTTTTCTGAGAATACTTGTCTATTAACTTCATTTGAATAATTCCAAAAAGAAAAATCATTCTGAGAATTTTATAAATAGCAGATATGTATGAAGTGTTCTTGGGTGAGCTATTAATAATTGTTGAGATAAAATCCAAGATTTTTAAGTTACTCTTATAGTATGCCTCTAATGACGGTACAAGCTTAGTATGTATAAAACCCTTACAAATTTGGATGTCTAGCCAATTTTTGAAAACTGTATCTGCTGATCAAATATTCTGCAGAACTTATTTTATTAGCTAACCAAAATTGATTCCAATATAATAGGTCACCCATCTTAAATTCTAACATTTAACGAGTATCAAAAGATATCAAACATTCATTTGTGTAAGCAACAGGAAAAATCATTCTTAATAAATTCTTAAATTAAATGATTAGAAAATATAAGTTTTTTAAACAATATTTGGTTATAAGAGGTGTGAGAACAAGTTCTGACCTTTCACTTTGAATGCATATTTTTAAAATTCATATAAAGCTGTATATATTTGAGTATATGGTTCATGCACTGTTCTGTTACTATTAAGAAGTAAGGTTTCATGTATTGATTTCCAATATGATGTATAAGACTTATTATTCCAAATCAACACTATGTTAACAAATGCAGAGTTTAAATAAAAATCAATATTTGGAAACCCTATACCTCCTTCATCCCAAATTGTGGTGTGCCAGAGAAGAGAAATTCTTGTTTTTTTTTTGGGATACCGAAGGAAGTTGAGTAATGAGTTACTAAATTTCTTTTTTAATTCTGACAGGTTGGGGAATTATTAGAGCTTGGCCAATGAATAAGATTTTAGGTAACAGTATCATTTTGATTAAAGTTAGTCTGTTTTCAAATGTGAGGAAGAGTCTGTTCCAACTGTCTATTAGACTAGTAATTGCATTTATAAGGTGTTGGTAATTAGATGAGTAATTTTTATAATTAGATTCGATAATGATACCTAGATATTTAATATATGTGGCCTCCCAGTTTGTCTCTTTTGATTTAAGTTTCATAGTAACATTTTTATTCACTAGAAGTGCCTGAGTTTTGTTGTGATTGAATTTTAGACAAGAGATGTTTGCAAAGAAGTCTAGATTATGTAATAGGTGATAGGAATTGTCAATATCATTAGATGTTATTAGTAGGTCATCAGCAAACAGTTGTATCTTGGGGGATAATTTGTCTGACACTTTATGTCCTTTAACACTGTCATTATTTCTAACATAATTTGCAAGAGGCTCAATAGCCAGGGCAAAGAGTAATGGGGAGAGGGGACACCCCTGTTTAGTACCTCTTAATATTTTGAAAGGGTTAGATAGATAAAATCCAATCTTTACACAGCCTATGGACTTTTCATATAGTTTTTTAATTAATCCTATAAAGTTTGGGGAGAAATTGTATTTTTGCAGAGCTTTAAGCAGATATGGCCAACTTAGGGAGTCAAAAACTTTATCTTTATCAAGGTTTAAAATAGAAAGATCATTTTTTCTTGTTTGCTAAATCTATTAAGGACAGTAATCTAATTACATTGTCTTGAACCTTTCCGTTTTTGATAAACCCGCTTTGGTCTTCATGAATTAATACTGAAAGAATATTATTTAATCTGTCTGTTAAGGTAGACATGAATATCTTGTAATCAAAGTTAAGCAAATAAATTGTCTTGTATGATGTGCAATGGTTGGGCTCTTTATTTGGTTTTAAGATGGGAGAGATGATAGAATATTTCCATGAGGGTGAGATGTTTGCTGTAGTTTTAACTTCTTGGAATGCACTGAGTAAGATTTTCAAGATGGTATCAACTAAGAGTTTGTAAAATTCTGGAATTAGACCATCCAACCCTGGTGCCTTTTTTGTCTTAAGATTTGTTATTTGTTCCTTTAATTCTTTAAAGGAAAAGGCTTTATCTATGTTATTAATATTGTATTTGGATAGCTTCTTTTGAATATTATTAGCAAGAAAGTTGTCTATACTTTTATCACTTGTAGATGAGTTATTATTATTAGTATTCCTATAATATTTTTGAAACATAATAAGATATTTTTAGATCTGTAATTTTGAGAGTCTTATTATTTCTAGTGTATATTATTTTACATGACTTTTTTCATTTAAATATTTAGATCTAATTGCAATCCTGTGCATACTCTTGGGATTAATTGATTAGGATTGTAATCTGTTTTTTTTCAGATTTATTGATATTTTATGATGCATGATATCCTGATATTCCTTGTTCAGTTTACATATGTCTGCTAATGCAGATTTGTCATTTGATGTAAGTTTTAGTTCATCAATTTTTTTGTATGTCTACCAGTTTTTTATCCCATCCTTTCCTTTTATTTATATACCAACGTTTGACTTTACCATGTAAGACTACCTTTAAAGTGTCCCATAGGATAATATCTGAAACCTCTCCATTATTATTGCTTTCTAGGTAAAGCTTTATTTCATCTAGAAACCATGCTTTAAATCCTTGTACTGTTACTAGATAAGCAGGTAGCCTTTGGCAGAAGTTTAAGGGGTCTGTATTAAGTGTTACATTGAATGTGATGTCAGCATTACATTATCAGTTTGGCCAGTAAAGAACTGATTACCAAGATTTTGTCTATGTTGGTATGTGTGCCAAATCTGTAAGAGTAGTGAGAATACTTTAGGGAGGATAATATTTTTATGCCGTCAATGTCAGTTAGGTTTCTGTCTTCTATGTAGTTCAAGTGCTTGGCAACAGGGGATATCTTGAAGGGCTTAGAGCTTGTGGTATCAGTGGAGGACAAGATGCAATTAAAATCATCTGCTAATGGTAATTCACCTTTAGATTTTAATGTTATGGTGTCTAAATGTTTTTTCACAGTTTTATTCCGAATACCCAGTACTGCGGTGGTGGTGCTGCGGTAGCGTTGTCACCTCACAGTAAGACGCTGTCCGGTTCGATTCTCAGCTAAAGCGTCTTCTGCGTGGAGACATGCGTGAATGGGCGTACCTTCGTTGAAGGTTGTGCATCAGGCCTGGCAAGCTAGTACGTAAAAATCAACTGCCAATCATTAGCGGACCGGAGTTCCGCTGTGGCGACCCCTAATCGGGAAAAGCCAAAAGACACAAACAATTCCGAATACCCAGTATCCAGTAGGTAATTGCAAAAGTGTACATATTTTTATCTAGTTTTAGTATGACTAATGCAACCATACCATCACTGTTTGAGTATGAGTCAACTATTTATTGAATTCTCATTGGTTTTCTGTGTAAAATTAGGACACCTCTTCTTTTGTGGTTGCAGTTTGAACTTAGAAAAATCGTATAATTGTTAAAGGTTAATTTGTTTAGATCTTCTGTTACTAAGTGGGATTCCTGAATAAATGCAGCATTTGATTTATGTAGCATTAACTATTTGTTGATACTACTACTTTTCATGGAGTTGTTCAACTGATTGACATTAACTGTTATAATGTTAAATATTATCATTTGATGGAGACTGCTATTATAAGTAAAACTGAAAAGTGCTTTCCTTGATTCATTATGACAAATACATTTTTTAAAACTGTTATGGACAATTTAAAAACCCTAAATTTGAAAATAAAACCGTATATTTTAATAACCTTCTGCATGGATAAACTATATCCAAGCTTACTATAGCTCTCATAGATGCCACAAACTAACCCTCTCATGACATCTAGTGGGAATTCCTAACTGCCGCAGGTTAATAACAAGCAGAAGGGAAACTGCATGTACATTAAAAACATACAAAAGAAAAAAATAAATTTAATATACTATGTATGCATGAACTAAGAACATGAAGCCTATATAATTTCTTAAAATTCTTTTTATCTAAACAGACTAAAATAAATTGATTAATCCTAATAATTATTTGTGCTATGAGTAAATACAGGACTATAATATCATTAAAGCAGACAGGAAAAAAGATGCATTTAAAACTGTCACCGTCAGAAACATATTTGTAATTCTTATTTAAATATAAATGTAATTCAGATTAAATAAATCACTATTTTCAGTAAAACATATGCTTATAAAACATTTTAGATAAAAAATAATTCCTAAATGAATGAAAACACAGTTCAAACGATCATTCTTGAATCTGACTGGCTGTTAGAGTTCAGTGAAGAGAAACAGGTTCAGAGGTCACGTCTGCTTCCTGGAAGACAGCAGAGATTATTTCTTATGAGTCTATGAGCTAACTGAAGCCTTTGGAAGCTTGAGCTTGTCACAAAAGTTGTCAAAATTCCATCAAAAAAGTAAGTAAGTGGGAATTTTCTAGTGAAGTGAAGCTTTTAAGCATAACTTGAAAAATGATGAACATTTAAAATAAAGGCTCCAAATTACCAACCACACACCGCTATAAGATATATTAGCTAAATGGAGCACATTGCAGAAGTTCAGTTTAGTAGTAAATGTATATATAATAATAACATTTCACCACTTTACTTAACAGTAACATAGTAAGCCTTTCTCTCTCCTATAGTGATTAAATACTATGACACTAGGACTAAAACAGAAAGGGAAGGTGCATACATGAAGAAATAAGTATAGGATATAAAAGAAATATATATAAATATATGAAATGAGTAAATGATTTTATACCATTTCACTAGTGCTATGCCATGTATATAAAGAGATAAAAGTATAAAATAGTAGTTTGCAGTTAGATAAGATTTTGATTTAAATTAATTTTTAGTACTATATATTATTTATAAAGTTATCATTGTTTTGGGAAAGATAATAGGAGAGAAAAAAATTTAAAGTCACATTACCTTTTTTTAATTTCTCCCAATTTATTTATTTATTTCAGTTTGATTACCGGGGAAGTCCACTGGGCCAAGAAGTGCCCATTTTCAGTGGAGGCCCGGGGAGAAAAGCTCCACAAGCAATACAATGAAACATGGTTACATAAAGTTAATGGTAAAATACAAGAGTAAAGATTCATGCAGTCCATTCATTCATGAAAAGCTCCACAAGCAATACAATGAAACATGGTTACATAAAGTTAATGGTATAATACAAGAGTAAGATTCAAGCAGTCATGAAATACATTTACATAAAATGTGCATAATGAGCAAGCATAATAAAGCAATACAGTGCAGAGTAAAATAACAAAAATACATAGATGTGCAAAAGTTTATTTATTTATTTATTTTTTTACAGACTGAAAAAAAGTTGGAGTCAGGAGAAAGTTAGAAAAGTCAGGAAAATCTTGGAGGTAGAGAGGGCCAGGAAATGGAGAGCTCAGGGAAAGAGATCCCTGGAAATTATATCTGGTGAGAGCAGGAACATTTCCATTTGGATGACAGGTATTTGAGAAGTAGGGTCTTGAAGGATTCGGAGTTAGGTATAGTCCTAAGAGAAGGAGGGAGAGAGTTCCATTTTTTACCTAGAGAGAAGGAGAGTAGAAGTTGGCCAGCAGGACGTTTAGGTTTGTGGATGGAGATAAGGTTTTGGTGTTCAGATCTCAGAGATCTGTTTGGGGTGTATGGTGGAAGGATGTTTATTAAGGCAGGGCATGAGTCTGGGTAGAATATTAGTTTGTGAGCGGTGGTTAGTTGGAGATAGTCCAAGTGGTTGGGAAGTTCAAGCCAATTTAGAGATTTAAGGGTAAGGCAGTGGTGAGTTGAGGTTTTGGATTTGGTTGTGAATTTAGAGATCTTATTATAGCAAGTTTCAAGTTTTGAGATGTTGGAAATAGACAGATTGGTTAAAAGAGGGGTTCCATAAAGAAGAGAGGGTAGAAGGTATGTAATTGCCAGGGTGTGCCTAGAGGAGTTGGAAAGAAATTGGTTGTTTCTGTAGAGCATACCTAACTTTTGGTGGGTTTTCTTTATGTTTTGTTGAATGTGGAGATCGAATTTTAGGTGTTCATCTATGGTAATGCCGAGTAGTTTAGAGGAAGGCACTACTTCTATAGCAGTGTTGGTTTGGCTGAAGACTTTGAAGGAATCTTTGTCAAAGGATGAGGAAGCTCTGGAAGGGGTAAAAATTAGAATTTTGGATTTATTAGAGTTGAGGGAGAGGTGGTTTTGGTGCATCCAGTTCTCTGTGGTGGAAAAGGCTATTTGTGTTTTAGTCTGGAGTTCAGAAAAGTTAGAGGCAGCACAAACTAATGTGGAGTCATCAGCGTATTGGATGACTGTGGTGTCAGGTATGATAGAGTGTAGATTATTTATAAAGATGTTGAAGAGCATGGGTCCAAGGATGGACCCCTGGGGAACACTGGTAGGTATGGGCAAGAAGGAAGAGGTAGAGTTCATCCATCTGACAGCTTGAGATCTTTCAGATAGGTAACTGGAGAACCAGGAAAGAGTATGTGGGGAGAGATTAAGGTTGGCGAGATGAAAGAGTAGGTGTGTATGGGAGATGGTGTCAAAGGCTTTGGAAAGATCTAGTAGTACTGTGGACACAAGGAGTCCAGAGTCTCGGGCTCGGTTGACTGTTTCAAGGAAGGATAGTAAGGCAGTAATGGTGCTATGGCCGGGGCGGAAGCCATGTTGGGTGGAAGTAAGTAGGTGATTCTGTGTTAGGAAAGGTAAAAGCTGGTGGTGGACACAATTTCTAGAACTTTAGATATTGGAGAGAGTAGGCGATGGGGCGGAAATTAGAGATAGTGGTGTTTTACCTCCTTTGTGGAGAGGTAGGATGTAGGCTGAGCGACAGAGTTTGGGTGCATTATGACTCATTTAAGGATCTGTTTATCAGGATACTAATAGGGAGAGCAATACCTTCAGCTGTGCATTTGAGGAAGGAGGAGGGTATGTTGTCAGGGGCATTGGAGCATGGTTTAAGATTAGATAAGAGCCTTTTTATGAAGCTGGTTGAAACTGGTTTGAACTGGAAATTCAAGAGACATTTATTAAGGTTATTGGGTGTTGAGGAGAGGATGTTAGGTGGATTATTGTTTGGGAATGTTTTGGTTAGATTAGCTATGGATTCTGTGAAGAAGGTGTTGAAGTGAGAACTCAATTCCTTGTCAGTTAAACTAGGGTCTGGGCAGGGATTATTCTTGGACCCTGGTTGTAGAAGGGAGTTAACTGATTTCCAAAATTGTTTTGGGTTCTTATTTTTGTTAGACTGCAGTTTACTATAGTAGTTTTTTTGTCTAAAGTGATTAGTTTTTTTACTTGGTTGCGAAGTTGGGTGTATTGGAGGAAGGAAGAAGGCAGTTTATTTTTCTGATAATGCTTCCAGGCTTTGTCTCTGTGATGCATGATTTGTTTAGTATCTTTTGTCAGCCAAGGAGCAGAGTTAGTTTTGATTTGTTTGTTTCTTAGAGGGGCTAGGCAATTCAGAGTGTCTAGGAAAATAGAGTTGAAATGTTCTACAGCATTGTCTAGGGGGAGAGTATTAAGGATTTGCCAGTTGATTAGTTTGAAGGTGTTTGTGAAAATTGTAGGGTTAAAGTTGCTAAGGTTTCGAGTTTGAATGTACTGGTGATGAAATTGGGTGGAATTAGCTGACTGATGAGTGAAGGCAGGGAGATGGTCACTGAAAGTATCAATCCTGACAACGTGTGTTCTGTCCTTGAGCCAGTTTGGGACCTATCTTACCTCATAGGGATCAGAGTTTAAGGCCTTTATCTTATTAACAATCCCATCATGTGATGCGGTGTCAAACACAATGTGACCATTGACCATCTCCTGTTTGACCTTTACAAAGAGGCACACAACCAGGCATAACATACCTGTAGCAAATCCAAATTGTTGCAAGCTGAGCCAGAACAAATTTTTCATGTCTCTGTTTATGTGGTTAGTAATGATGTGTTCCATGGCTGTACAGACAAATCTAGTAAGGCTTATGTGTCTGTAGTTGCACTGGTCAGCTGTTGGGTCACTCTTAAGGTGACAGTATGCCATGACTTGGGAACATATCCTGCGGCAAGGCTTAGGTTGAACAACTTAAGGACAGTATAAGTGAGAGCCTGCTTGACACTACTTATTAGGCAACCCTTATTCTGAAGAGGTGTTTTTGGTATTGAAGAGCGCCTTAAGGATGTGATCCTTTGAGATGGTGAGGGAAGGAGTGACTCAGAAATGTTTGGAGTGCAAATGAGAGTTTCAGGGAAGAAATTTGTAGCAAACTTATTTGCTTGCATTTTAGCAATGCCTTTGTGATTAGAATGGGAGGTGCCATAACAGAAAATCTGGAGCAGTGATGTGAAGGACTTATAACTACCCTTAGCATTAGAAGCTAGCCTACATTTATTGTATGTTTAGCTAGACTTTATAGCTACCTTTAGTTTCTTGGTGAGGCATTTTATATTCTCTTTGTGATGGGAGGTTCTGCACTTTCTTCCTTCTTTTGTATTATTCATTAATATTTATTGACTAACAGGGTGGTTTGTTGTCGGATTTGCCACTGCATTTGGTTCTGGTTGGGACTGCTCTGTCAATGCATTTTTCTAAATAAGGGTGTGTGTGTGTGTGTGTGTGTGTGTGTGTGTGTGTGTGTGTGTGTGTGTGTCTGTGTGTTAGTGTAACTGGTTGTTTGTCTGATGTAGCTAATGAGGGGCCAACCAGGGGCAAGGAACATGCCAGGGCTGCATTTGTAAGAACTAAGTCTAGGAACCACCCCACTGGAGTTTGTAAGAACTAAGTCTAGGAACCACCCCAGTGGGATTTCAGACAATTTGTGAATTCTATTGAACCTAATCTAAGAAATGTTGTGCATACCCATTATTAGAAGTATACATACTCCAGTCTATGGAGGGGTTGTTGACATCACTGAGGACAGGGATATTTTCAAGGAATGCCAGGAAAGTTTCATGATCCTATTGGACCACAGAAGGAGAGCGGTAATAAGGTATAAGTTAAAATTCTGACTTACCTAATATGAGCTGGAGTTTGATGAGTCCACTGGGGTGGGGAGTCATGAGGTATCAGTTTGGAAGAGATGAAGTCCCTGATGAACACTAACATACCTCCACTATTACCAGTGGTCTTGACGGAGTGATAGGCATAGAACTCCTGCACGAATGGGGAACTCTCATTACACTTGAACCATGTCTTGGTGACTACCCAAAATGCAGACATGTTCCAGATACAGAACTACCTCCAAATTCAGCTTTCAGAAGGGCCACCCTGATGTTGTCCAGTTTATGAAATGATTTGTTAATTACAATGGCATGCTGGTACATTCATTAGATAAACTCCGCCTAAAAAACTCATGATGGGGCAGCAACAGTTTTGGCTAGTATGCAGAAGATCCTGAATAAGAGCTGCAGAGCCTACTTTGCAATGCAAGCAAGATTCTCGATCATTTCATCCCAGGGAGCTACATACTGGACACCACTGGAATAAAACAGCTGCTTATCCAATTGTTGAATGGAAACAAATTTAAGTAACTTAACTAACTAAAGAAATAAAAGTAATTATTTTTCCCCCTTAATCAAGGCATCAGTATAAGTGAGAGAAAGATACTAAAACCCAGTGACTTATCCTTGACTGAAGCGTGCATCCAGCAAGGCTTCTGTGTGTATTCCATGGGTTTTTGTGACAGATTGTTCACTTCGGTATGGACTAGGATCATGTCATAGTCATGCTTACTGGAGGAGAAGGTCCAGCGGGCCCTTGATATGTCAGCAATCCTGGCTACTATGAGACAGATACTTGCAATGCTGTCCTTATTCAGCCTAGTTAGCATGGAGTCAGTGTGTCTAAAAATGGGGTCACCAATTACTAGGATAGTCCCAGAAAGTGATTTATTCTTATTACGTACTGGGATATTATGTTGTGATGTGTTAATGAAGGGATGCATGTAGAAATGCATCATGGTGTTTTTGTTGCTGTTCTCACTTAAGAGTTTCACGAGGCTTTGGCAGTAATTTTTTATGGCATCAGTATATGACAGATTAGTCTTATTAGTATGAGGATGTTGTGTTCTTGTGGGTGGGGTAGGATGCTGTGATGCTCATTGCATGCAAAGGACTTTGAGAGGGCTGCCTCCAAGTTAACTGTTTTCTTCTCTTGCAGATAGACTCTGTTAGGTTAAGCAACGTTTCATTTTCAGAGAGCATGAGGCAGTTCTTACACTGAAAATAATGAAACATACCAGAAGGAAACACCAGCTCTCTCTTACATAGAAAGTTTAGTGCTTTCATCTTTTCATTTTACAGACATCTTCAGAAGCCTACACCAGACTAGAGGCATTCACTCACCAGATGGAGGAAGAAGGATTTTCACAGTAAATACTTGAAATACTTCAGTTACACACAGTAATCATTGTCAAACTACAACTACCAACAAGGTTCACTCAGTATAGCTGAGTGCATCTGATCTCAGTATGAAACAAATAGTAAAAAGACAATTGAAAAGCAGATATAAAATGTACCAATTAGTGTTTGTCTACCTAAAACAGTTTTTATTAGTGAACACTCACTACACGGACCATTAATGTATCTAGATGGCTCTCACACTAAGCCATTAACAAACTACCTGTTAACAGTGAAAACAGTAATTTAACTCATTAACACCTGTGTGGTATGGAATGTCATACCTTCAGCAGCCTACACCCCCTTCTTGCATTCCAGTGCATTTTCTGAAAAATCAACTTAAAAAGCATAAGATAAACAAACGTGAATATTTTGTGAATAATAACAATGCCTAAAACTGTAGAAATAGCAATATTATCAGTAAGAAGTATTCTTTATAGTAATAATAGACAGAGCAAGCATAGTCTTTCCATACTATATCATAATGCATACAAACTCAGACTTATATTTGCAGAACATTCATAAACATAATGTTATATCTTGGAAGCTATACAACCTAGACATATAATGTTAGAACTTTGTTAACCAGACATAAGCATTCACATGAGAACAATTCCTTCTCTGGGTGCATGTTTATTAAGATATTTGCAGAAATATAAAAACACATGCTTAATTATATAATTAACAATATAAATAACAGTGAATATCTCTGAAGAAGTGCAATGTACAGTCCAAATATCACTGATAGATTTCTTCAACAACATCTAAGGTTTCACTTGATCCCATACAATAGTTTGTAAGTCACTTGTTTTTGAAGTATTAAGTACATATGGAAATATCGCATATTTTCATCACTACTAGCAACCAACTAGCAATATCTCAACTGTAGTGGGATATAAATGGGCATTGACAATGAATTTTCCTGTATGCTACCATAGCATTTCCCACCAATACCCATTTATTCCACGTAGGTCTGTCAGTTATAAAAATATGACCAGAAATGTGAAAATATGAATAATAAGTGGTAAACGGTGATTAATTTCTACACTAAATGACATCATAGATTAATAATCTTAGTGTCATTTTGTTAATAAATTCTTACATTTTCTAATACTACCTACCATTAGCTGGTAAGTCACTTAGTTAAAGAAGCTAGACCCCCAAAAAACGGATGCCATAAGGAAATACAAAAATGTAAAAAAAGCTGCCAAAGCAGATTAAGTAAAAATATCAAAACAACTTTAAGTGCATTGGAAAAATACAAAAATAGTTTTCCTGAGTTATTTCTTGTGGAATAAATGTTCAGAACAGCTTTCCAGCCTCTCAGTCTGAAGCAAACAAATGCAGCTCTCCAGTCTTTCTTAAAAGACAGCCGAATGTCTCACTTGATCTTATAAAACAAACAGTAAACACTAAAAGAACAATGAAAATCCACTATAAATGTAACCATTTAGTACCTGGCTACCTAGAAAGAACAACAATTAATTTCCTGTCAGTAGAAAAAACAATAACATCTCAAGATAGCTACCACACTAGCCCAAAAACAAGCCAATTGTAAATAATGAAAACAGTGATTTAAATTTAAAAAAAGCAAGCAAAACAGATTAAAAATAACAAACCTTCCAGATTTTATCTTTTCCTTCCCCCAGTACCGTGTCATCTCTTTTACTAACCTTCCCACCATTCTATTATTTTCCTTCAGTTTCCATGGTAAATGCATTCCAGCCTTTTCTCTCTGTTTCTATTAAAACTCTTTTCTCCATAATATGTCTATCTTACTCTTTGGTACTTCTAACATTCAAGCTGACTTAAGAGCCTCCTATGCACTAGCCTGTCTTCATGCCCCATTTCAACTAATTTTTCAGCTCATACTCCTATGGAATGTTCTAAACCCCAGTGTGGAGACTTGGTCGTCTTCTCCTCAGTCTTCATTTAATTGCATGTCCCACTATGGCACACACCTTTCCATTCTCATCTAACCTCTTCTAAAAACCTTACTATAACCATCATGTGACTCTGCCCATATTAATGCTCTTTTGACCTATGCCATCGCCCTAATCAGAAACCATCCAATCTATTCACATGCTTCCCCTAAAGAATCATGCAAATAAATGTAAAGTCTTTTATTTATTGCATAGATATTCCATATTTGCCATCATTACCCCACCCCACCACATCAGTCTTGCCCAGCTAAATTATCCACATGCATTTCCATTTTCTGCCACCTTCTCTCCCACTACTAAAAATCCTTGATAAAGCACTGTAACCACACCCTAAGTACCTCTTCCACCCCATAGTTTTTTCTTCTACAATTGAATACCTCCTGGTCCACAATCTCCTCACTTCTCTAACTTTTACCCATCTTTTATATTGACCTCACATCTTTTCTTAATTACTCTTATCCTTCATAGTGTGAAATAGCCCCTATATTCCAAGTCAGCATAGTGTCCCTTTACTATTTTCCATGACATCCCTCCACATATAACAATGTGTCCCTCCCACTACCCTCCTCCCCCCTTCCCTGCCTGTACCGAGCTAGAAATGTCACTGCTCTCTCACTCCCTTCTGTCATTGGGCATGAAACTTGCTTAATGTACTTAGGTTGCAACAAAAACTGAGATCCCCTTGGTCTTCTGTCACTAAGATTCTCATTCTAATTATTCAGATACTTTGCCATTGCCAGACCTTCTCCCTTCACCTGTTTCACTGTGCTTATTTCATTGCTATTATTTACCCTCCAGTACCACCTTTAATCTTAACTATTCCTGTCTTGTTTTCCAGAGTCTCACTCTGTTCAGAAGTGTTTCTTCTTCTGTCCATACCTATCCAGATCTATTCCATTACCTTGACAACACCTCTTCATTTGTTGGTTTTGGGGAACCATTTTCTTCTTTACTTTCTTTGCTTACATGCTCAAGTATCTCTACTGTAAATACAAAATAAACAGCTGCCATATGTACTCACATATTATATTTTTAGATCCTTTGCACCTGCCAGTTATCTGTGCTGGCAATCATGGTGGTTTTATCCAAGAGTGCATACATGGTGAGGCCATAATCCTGGCAGTCACCAGAGGAGTTTTCAATTTTAGGCCCTACATTCTCCCCACACATGCACAGTAATACTTAGAGTGAACATCTATTGGCCGTAACAAAGGACTATAAGTCACTTAAATGATGTAAGCCTGTAAATAACTTTCTCCACCACTTAGAATCATCCACTTGTGGTTAAGTCCCATGGTCTCTGTCAGAGAACATTAATACTAAGTGTGCCCTTGTGACACATGTACATCCTCTCCCTTCTAGACAGAGAGGTGAGCAAGTATGGCTTCTCATTCCTGTCCTACTTCAGTCTGCTCCTCCATCCTGCTGACCACTATTCCTTCATAGATTGAATAAGTCTTAGTCAGATGTTTATCCTTCTATTCTACAGAGCCAACCACAGTGGCACACTGGGATGGCATGAACAAAAAGTACAAAGGTCCAACAAACAATGCTAAATTGTAGCATACAAATCTCAGACAGGCAGTATTTCCATAGTATTGCAATGTTTATTTCACACATTCCTAATCAATGATATGTTAGTTTCTATTTTAACTATTGATTATTACAGTTCATTGTTACTCTTAACTGTAACTTGACTGGCAGTGCACTGGTCCCCACCTTTTAATTTGTTTGTGCAAGCCCAAATGGCAAGCCTACATACCTTTTTGGGGCTGGGCCCACCCAGGCAATGTGAGTCATTCAGCTATCAGGTGGCCACAAGTGAACACATACACATCTGCATCCAGGTCTGGCTTCAGGATTGTCTCTTTCTTCTGGTCAGGGTTCTCAGTTTGTTTAACCATCATGGGGGGCCATTTTATATCACTGTTTATCTGACCCCAAAAAGTCATCTTTCAGAGAGCATAAAGTTTCAAGCAACATAGCTCCATGGATTACAGGGTTACATAACCCCTCGGCAACAGTAAGGTAATGATGTAAGAGATGGATTACAAGATTACATAACCCCTCAGCCACAGTAAGGTAATGATGTAAGAGTCAGTGCTGAGCTTGATGTAGTTGATTTGAAAATGAGCATCTGCAAATCAAAAGTCATGGTCGTATCCAAGAAAAGAGTGGATTTTCCTCAGCAATTGAGGAGGAAGCAGCAACCATAAATGTTCAAGTTTAAGTATCCTGGAGTCTTGTTCATGAGTGGGGATTGAGGGGATGTAGAGAGTGACTAGTGGATGGTTGCAGCAGAAGTGTTATAGGTGATATACTAGAATTACTGTAGGTGATGTACCAGAAGTGCTATAGGTGATGTACTAGAAGTGCTGTAGGTGATGGACCAGAAGTGCTGTACATGATGTACCAGAAGTACTGTATGTGATGTACCAGAAGTGCTATAGGTGGAGCTGTAGGTGATGTACCAGAAGTACTGTATGTGATGTACCAGAAGTGCTATAGGTGATGTACAGTAAGTGCTGTAAGTGATGTACCAGAAGAGCTGTAGGTGATGTACCAGAAGAGTTGTACGTGATGTACCAGAAGTACTGTATGTGATGTAGCAGAAGTGCTATAGGTGTACAGGAAGTGCTGTAAGTGATGTACCAGAAGAGCTGTAGGTGATGTACCAGCAGTACTGTATGTGATGTACCAGAAGTGCTATAGGTGATGTACAGGAAGTGCTGTAAGTGATGTACCAGAAGAGCTGTAGGTGATGTACCAGAAAAGCTGTACATGATGTACCAGAAGTACTGTATGTGATGTACCAGAAGTGCTACAGGTGATGTACAGGAAGTGCTGTAAGTGATATACCAGAAGAGCTGTAGGTGATGTTCCAGAAGTGCAACAGGTGATATTCCAGAAGTGCTATAGGTGATGTACAAAAAGTGCTATAGGTGATGTACTGGGCTGCCTTGGTATAGCTGAGGCACAGGGATGAAGCTGTCAATTTGAGATTCAGTCTCTGTCAGGATTTGAAATGCACAGGTATTTATAATGCCTGGGAAAATGAGCATGACTGTCATTATGAACATATAGATAACCATGCATAACCTCAAAGTCGGTGGTATAAGAATCACACAGTGAAAGGCAGAAGAAGAGCTAGTCAGGTAGAAAGTTATGTAAAGCTGAAGCCTACATAGTCTGCTTAAAAGGGACGATTATTGAGAATTCATGATGTGATCTATGTGAAAAGGGTGAGAAAGAGCATAATGATGTCCAGTTATTAATTATGCTATTAGCGGAAGAACGGGATAAAGAATACTTGATGAGAAAAAAAGGTGTGATTGTGGGAGAAACATAGCTTTCATGTGGGAAATGAGGTAAGCGGGCAATAAGCAAGAATTCAGGGTGAAAAATATAGACCTGTTTTGTTTCCCTTTCTTCTTGGGTAACAGTCTTCAACTGTACGACTTGTGAGAGGCAGGATAGAGAAGGCAGATTCTAGAAATTTAATGATGGCCATGGTGTTCAGAAAATAAAACATACAGGATCTAATTAAAAGAATACAAATATATCATATTAGAGATTAAGAAAAAAAAAAGAACATAGTTAATAACCTACAATAAGGATCTGTATATCCAGTAAAAGTATGAACTCTAAGTCTGGCTATTCGCTTTATAATTTTGTTAAGACAGAGACGATGCAATATAGGAATGTTTCTATCTAAAAAAAAAATAGAAATCATTCAGCTGTCAGCCCTTAGTAATTTCAAATGTTCTGAGGTCAGCAGCTCAGTGACATATTTTCTGTCTCTCAAATCAGTTGCTGGATGGAATTTTGGATCACAAGTCAGCTTGAGATGGCAGTTTTTGTTTAAATATCTGGAAACAATTCTTGATAAGATCACCGAGGTGCTTTTCAACTTTGTGCTGCAAAAAAGATACCTGAAGTCTCCACAGTCTCGGGAGAGGGAGCAGTTTACCTAACTGTCTTCCATGAAAGAGGGGACATTGCCTTAAATTATCCTTTTTTTTAGGCAGAAGGTAAACTTGGTGGTTTTAAAGATACTGTATTATATACAAAGGTTGTTTCAAATGTGTGTCAGCAGCTGAGTTCTGCTCACTGCTGCATTGTGTGCAGTCAGGGTCTTGCCTCAGATGACTGTTCTATTTATTACAACTACAAAGTACAGAACATTTGTTTTTGACCTACTTCTATACTGTGACTGTTGTTTTAAATGAAAAGTGGCTATTCCAAACAACTTGGCTGCCAGATTATTTTAACTTTCCCTGTGGCTTGGCCTCGTGTTATTTGGATGCCGTTTGTTACTTGAATTAAATGCAGACTTGGTTAAAACAGCTGATCAGTATCTGTCGATCAAAGAGGCGCATTTAACTAAATGAGTAAAAAGTAATTCTTATATTCTGAAGCATGATCCTGTAGAAAGTTGACTTAATTTTAGAAATGTTTTATTAATAATGCTATATAAGAAAGTAACAACAAAAACTTACAAAATAAAAATGTAGCAGAAAGGCCAAAGGACTGTGATTTAACTGTCTAGTCTGCCAGGATAATGTGTGCCTTTCTTGCTCTTATTTCCTGTAGAATGCAGCAGCAGAGACTGTTTCCTTCTGTTCAGAGCTAAGTTACAAAATGCACTCACACAAACTGAGGGAAACAATAACATGAGATAAACAGGCATAACTGAAATTTTGGAAATGGGAGTAAATTGTTCAGGTAGCTGTTTTAAATTATACGCAATGTATAGGACCTGCAACAGTGTAATATAAATTTTGTAAAGCATCCTGGATCAAGACAGATGTATGTAAATGATGGCTAATCTTTCACATACTTGTTCCCTTCTACAACAAATGAATTTGTTAGACAGTGTCCTACCGCACTAGTAGACAAAACAGTTCCTCAAGGTTTTATCACTGTTTAACTATTTTCAGTTAGCAAAACACTTTGCCTGTTTCCTTGCATGTTGCATGAACATAGTTTAACCATACACGTGCTGAGCTGTAACTACTGTTATTTCTTTAAGGTGATTAAGTTTGTTGAGGATAGTTTGATAAGGTTTACAAAGCACTGCTGCTATATTTTATCTGGGAGGCTAGATGTTTAACAGCTTCAAAGTAATAGGGCCTTTACTAATAACTTCATGCAACAGTTCAAGAGAAAGTTGCTAAAAGATCCAGAATTATTGTTTAAGCATAAAAGGGTGAGTAGAGCTTCACATTTTGGTTCTTACTACATGCACACTGTTTAATTGTTAGACAATATCTCATTGCCATGCTAGATGAGAGAGTTGCTAAAGGGCTCTAAAACATTGCTTAAAAATTGTGTGCGTACTTAACCCTTCTTGTATTCTCACCTATAACATATACATGATTTAGTTGTATTTTGACCAGTTGTAATTGTTATTTCTCTAACTTGAAAATCATTATTGATTGAAGTTTGATACGTTTTACAAAGCGGTGGTATTTTATCTGAAAAGACATCTGATTAAGGGCTTCAGAGTTCAGAGTAGATATTTAGACTTTGATAAGGTTCACAGAGAAGTTTCTCTTTTCAATCAATTTCTTTCTCTTTGAAATCATATGTGGAAAGGCTGATCACTAATAATGTGTTCTATATATATGTGTGTATATATATATATATATATATATATATATATATATATTTTTTTTTTTTTCATGTGTCTAAAGGAAGTGAGCACTCTTGTTTAATACTTGCATAACTGCTGTAGTATAAAGGTCATATCTGTTACTGGAACTTCACTAGCCTGTCAACAGACTTCATTTGTATTGTTACCTGTGTACCCATTTACAACAGCCAGACCTTTAATAGCAAGACACCCCCTTCCTGCTCTACAGCTTTTTTGTTATATGCATGATTCATTCTTTTCCTGCAAGCTTATGACAGACACATCATCTAATCCTAGGATCACCACTGGTTAGGCAAGACCACACAGTACTGTTACTGAACCCACCTAAGGCTTTGGATTACCAAGTGATGTCAGAATTTGGCTTTTGATAGCAGCTTTTTTCACACTACTGCTGACAATACTTGGTCGGGTTATAATGATAGCTTGCACCTTAGTTACCTGATTTTTTTCAGAAGTACACCACTGGGTTAATTCTAGAGAATTCACTACCTTACTCCTAACATCCTACTGTCCTGGACATTTTTATAGGTCCCTAAATCATCAAGACCTTCACAGCATTGTGCATTGTCCTACGCACATGCTATTGTACATGTTGCCATTTACAAAAGTACTACATATTAGATATTAAGGAATGGAGCTTCTCCCTACCAGTATATCTCTCATCTGAACATCATCAGCAATCTACCATCAACCAGTTATACAACCAATACCTTCTCATTCCCACAGCATAGACAACTCTTTTTTTTTAATTTACAAAGAAAAATAATGCTGCAAATAATGTATTGATCTGGAAATCACCAGCAAAGAGCTCTTGTAGCCGCTTATCGCTACTTTGCATGTATGACATTCTTCTCACCTTATTGTACATCATTGACAGTCATCTGCTATGCACTCTAAGGTCTAGAAGAAGGCTACAAATGGTTAAATAAAGCCAGAGCACATGCGCTTCTAAATAATTATCAGCACAATACTATGACAAGAACCATGCATTGATCTTATAAACCTGACATTTTAGTACTCAGAACAGTCTTAATTAACTCTCCTCATACACTAGGAAATGTCAACTTTTATGGATAAAGATATAAGTCACAATACAGCAGGACTGTAGCCATCAAAGTAAAATAGTCTGTTATTAACTGTTCATAGTGGTAATTATTATCAGTCTCCATACGGAATCTGCAAAAGCATTTTATTTACAGTCCTCCTGAAGGTGCATGGTATATATAGAAAAGATGACTTCAGTGCTGAAAAATGGACAAACCTCAATAAAAATAAATAAATAAACTAAACACTAGCAATGCAAGACTGAAGACCACAGGATAAAGAATGAAGATGATGCCTCTTTAGATACTACAGTTAACAAACCTATGTAGACAGAATTCATTTAACAGTCCAATGAACTGAATACGATGAAGAAAATGTCTGAGCGAGTCACCATATAATCACTGTTGGAGCTTGGAAACTATATCAACAAATGTAAAATAAAATAAATAAATAAAATAAATAAATATCTGAAATATATGTGTATAAAAAGCAACAAACTAGAATATTGAAGACCTTACATAGGAAAATCACATACAGCAACATGAGTACAAAAATATGTGCAAAATTTACAATACTTAAAAAGATGTGTAGATGTGATGATGACATGGAGAAACGAGAGATGTAGGATATGCATATTAAAGGAAGGTGGAGTAATAAAAAGGCTTAAGTTATGGTCTCTGTGTAACAGCATTTACATTGGACTTCTCTGAGGAGATATGCTTTGATGTGAGATGTAAAATTGGTATAAGCAGCTAAGGTTTTCAAGAAGAAAGGTATTTATTCCTATAGTTTTAGACCTAAGATCAAAAAGTTGGGATTAATGCATATATACATATATAAATAATATATGCAAACACACACATACACATAGATATCTATATCTATATCTATGTCTATATCTATCTATCTATACAAAATCTTATTGCAGAAATAGGTGAAGTTGTATATGGATGAATAAGGATTGTGCCTTTAAAAGTATGTAAAGGGACTTAAGCCTGTAAACATCTCATAGCAATTTAGTCAGGCAGTCAATTGCATTAGTCATTTAATGGTAAATAAATTGCCTACTTAGTGACATATAAACAAAGGTTGTCTGTTTAAAGCAAATTGGGAAGTTGGATCCTCATCCAGAGGTGCATTATGCATCGGAGCATGGTTTCTGGAGCTTAACAGCTGAATCAGGGCTCATTGTGGATGTGGCCTAAGGAAAACTCAGTCAAAGATCTTTTTGTTTGGTGAAGATGAAAGGGAGAACTGGCAGGGCTTACAGCTGTGATTTATCATTTATATAACGAGGTGAATTACTTCCTGCACCTAGCATTAAGTCAACTAATATTTCACAACAAATTCTAAACCTATAATGTTATAAATAAGCTTCTTACAAAAACAGACATAAATGCAATGACCTTTAAAATAGGCAAGTAACAGTTAAAACACCATCTAGGAAGTGCTCAAAATGCATGAGATTAGACTAGGATTTACATTCAATGGTGGCAGAACAATAGGTTATTTTTATTGGCAGTAAATGTGTAGAATAAATGGGAGGTCAGGTCTTCTTTGACAGCAGAAATCCACAGGCTGTTAATATCCTTTGATATGTATCTTCTATTCCATTTATTTTTGACATTTTCAAAGACCACTCTTTTTGCATACTGTTGATATACCTTTGAATATTATTCTCTGGCAGAACTTCTTGTTTGCATTTGTAAAAACAGGTCATCACCTGCATGATCTAAGCTTTCTCATATCATGCTCAATAAGTTATTTTTTTACCACCTGGCTTACAGGGACTGGAATTTCAAGTACAACATTGCCAGTAGGTCAAATCTTTCAGGCCAGTCAGTTCTGTCCTTCACTGACCCTTTTTACTAAAAAAGTAAAAGAACTTAATAAACTGAAATTTTGCCGCCTTCTACTTTATATTTTATGAGTTTTGTTTTGCTCCCTAAGCAGCATCAAACTTCTGCACTCAAAATGACCCTCCCACATCTCCTGTGAGATTCATTTATATAACTGCAATCCTTCCAGTGAAATTTTTTTTGTGTGTTTTTAGGCTACGTCTGCCTCATGTCATATACCAAACTCAGTTTTGTAGTGTAGTAAAAAAGTGCAGGACACCTTTATTTTGTTTATACTTTTGCTATATTTGAAGGACTATGTGAGGTCTCTGTCTCCTCTGTCTTTCAGAGTAAAAGATTTGGGTGTATGTATATACTGGCCTCTGTGAATATTAAAAGTTTGGTTCTAGTAAATGAAAATTCATGAAGCTTGGACAATTTAAAATGATATAAAAGATCAGTGGCCTATAGTTACAATAGGTAAGCCATGGGTCTACATTCAGAGGTGTGGACTGATTCAGTACAGCACCTAGTGAACCACAGTGCAGGTTTGTGTGGTTCATATTTAGTAGGACACTGCATTCTGAATAACTTGCATTTGTGTCCCTACATTGCAATGTCAGGCTGTTGTGCAGCATTGCACAACTTTACAATCTTTGATTCGTATGCCTAATATTACCTAAACTGTGAAAAGTGCTGTACAGAAATAGAGCCATCTGTTACTGACAACTAAGGCACTGTCATATTGGCTGTGCACCAATGTTTGATATTTAACGACATTGTCTGTGGTGAAATTTAACAGCTTGTACTTGGAGAGTTACAGCCCCATACTACTGAGATAGCTGTGCTACTGGAACTGTTTCTGAGTTGCTTTTGTTCTCAGCTGTAATACATTTCAGTCTCAAGTTAATGAGGCATATCCTCCAAAATCGTCTGTATACATAGTCCATGAAAATATACCCAAATTGTGTGTGTGTATATGTATGTATGTATGTATGTATATGTGTGTATATGTATATATATATATATATATATATATATATATATATATATATATATATATATATATATATATGGGTTCCCTTTGGAATCTCGAAATACTGAAATGTCGAATTTCAGTATTTCGAGACCAAATTGTTGAATCTGCAGTTGTGCGAAACTGCAGAATATCGAACCCACGGTACTGATGGCGTGTTAGGTAAGGAGGATTTGTCTGTATGTGAGTGTGCTGGGGAGTGTTAGGTGTGGGTTAGGGTGGGTAGGTAATAGTGTGAGTGTGTCAGTGTTGAGTGGTGGTGTTTGTATGTATGTGATGTGTGCTTGTGCAAGGGGGGTGTAGAATGTGTGGTGGTGGGTTTTCTGTCTTTTGGTGTTTAGTGTGGCCTCAGAGTTAGTATATTTAAGTAGCAGGGGTGCAGGGGGGCTTACCCCCCTGCTTATAGGAAGGGTAGGTGTGTGTGTGTTTGTTTTGTTGTGTTTGTTTGTGTTGTTTTGCTTTGTTGTAGTGTTGGGAGGTAGGTGTGTTTGTGTTTGTATGTGTGGTGTAGTGTTTTGTTTATGTTCACAGTTTTGAATTTTCCAGTTTTGGTTTTCGAGTTTGTGGGTTTTCGGCTTTATAGTCTCGAGATACTGAAATTCGATATTTCAGTATTTCGAGATTATAAAGTGAATCCACACACACACACACACACACACACACACATATATATATATATATATATATATATATATATATATATATGTGTGTGTGTACACACACACACACACACACACACACACACACACACACACACACACACACACACACACACATACATATACTTGAAAATAACTTTATAATTCTCTAGGAACACATCCTGACAAAACCAAACCATCAATTATTTAACCATTAAAGCATCAAAGCCAGAAAAAAAAGTTATTGTTGGGAGTATTTATGCAAACAGTAAATTGGTAATTAAGTTCTCATTATTAGCTAATAAATTCAGTTACCTTACCTTTCTACCTTAGTGGGAATTTTCCAGACACACTTGAAAGTGTATTGCTCATATTCATCCACATGATACAACATTTATATATTTACTACTGCTTATATACTAAAGTATAGATGCAGTGGGAAGTGCGTGTGTTGTGTGATGCGAGTAACACATGAGTACTGTGATTATAATTGGTGGGATAAGCATATACATTTAGAAGTGTGGTTGTATAGTCTACGTGGTACTGCCTGGTCTAATAAGAATACATGAAATGCTTTTGCTAATTGCTTAATGTTATAGTACTGGTACTACTTGTACATGCATTTTACATTACATTGCTTCTTTTACTCTGATCAGTAAATAGACTGCTGATTCAGAAACTTAAAGCTCTTTTGACCAGTAGCTGGGAAACTGGAAATTCACCTCAGGTCTAGCACCTATGTCTCTGGTGGACAGAGATAGTCTGTAAATCATACCATAGCTTATATATACTCCTTAAAATAACCTGTAAGGCTCAAACATGCAGGATAAATTTGGGATGCATGTTTAGGCTTATAAAGCCAACATAGTGAAGTGGTTGGTAGCTTAGTATCCACCTATGAAGCAGCAGTCATGCACAGTTGTACTAATCGGATCAATTAGAGCATTAAGGCTATCAACTACCAATGAGTCTTATCCTGCTCTCTTGGGTTTGATTCCTCTACCTCTATTTCAGTTAGCCAGGCAGTGCTCCTGGGGTGAGGCATTCTTGAAAAGAGGCACTTGTGCCTAGTAGGTTTACCTGGTTAAGAAATAAAAAAAAGAAAGAAATAAACCAATAAATTATTAGCAGGCAATCTGAAAGTCCTGAAGTATTACCCTGAGAACAATTCCATAAACAAAATAACACTCAATGGCCTTTAATTTCTCTTTCTACATTTGCTATTATCCAGTCATCTGCAATATGTTCCATTATATTTCCTAAGTATTTGGTTTATAGAAAACCATCAATATGTCTGAATACAGCTGTTACAATTTTCTATATAGACATTGCCTTTTTCTTTCCATAACAATTGCACTATTTTGCAAAAGTACAGTTAGTATATTAACACCAAGTAGGAAAAATAGCTCTGACTCTAATGTGGTAATTCATATTTCTGTACAGTTCTTTAAATTGTATTAAATTATTTTACTTGTAGATTTGGCTTACGGAGCTCAGTATTTACCATGTATATCTGTTATGTCACATATTGAGTATTATACTTTAAATAAACCATATTTAACTTGCCGAAGCACTCCAGAACATTTAACAAGCTCACTGCTATTTTTACATCTGTATTTATTTACTTATCTACTTATGTCTGTCGACTGGGTAGTCCCATTAGACATACCCATTTTCAGGGGAGGCCCGATGTGGTATTCACATTGACTAGGGGCAATTTTGTCAGCACTCCAGGAAAATTCCTTCCTCAGGAGAAGGTAGTGCATAGGTGCTTCTTGTTAGGGTTATGGAAGGTTCCAGTGCACCATGAACAGTGAAAATGAGATACAATGAAGATTAGAAAAAAATGAATCTTGGCGATACCACAATAAATTTATAAGCAACACACATGATCCTGGTTGAAAAAAGACTAATCAGGATTACAGTATAGCATTTAATATTTTAGATTCCCAGGCTTCATAATCTGACTCATTTCAGAAGTTATGGGATGGGTAGTTCCTGAACACCAGAAACTTGCAGAGACAGAGGATGCTGCCTGTTTAACAGAATGAGCCAAAAAGAGCACAGAAACATGAAGTAGAGGATGGACAAGCTCCTGATGACATCAGTAACTGGAAAACATAACAAGGATTTTTTAAACAAAGACAGAGTGCCAACATGTTCTTTTTATGCCACAACATCACTAGAGGAATAGAAACAGTACAGCTTCAGATAAAAAGGAATTTTGTTATCTTATTTTGCAAGACTTAAGATATCCAGATAGGTATTTTGTTTTTCAAAATAGCTTATTGTTCCATTGGTGTTTAAGCTTCAGCAAATGGGAACACTAATATGTTTTCCAAAAAATGTATTTATTTATGTACACTTTGTTGACTGAGTTAATCCCAGTAGGCTAGTGGCCTCTTTTCATGGGAAACCTGAGGTGGTATTCATACTGACCAAAGGAAATTTGGCCAGAGCACTGGAGAACTTCCCCTACAATTTTCATTGTGGAGAGAATGTTTTTACTGCTGCACTTCCTGCTTCTGTTCCTGGTGCAGAGGCAGCTAGAAGAAGCTTTGCAGTAATGGAGGAAGAAGTTGTTCTGCTGGTGATATCATTGTGGTTCTGCCAGTCAGTCAGAAAACTGTTGAAAAGAAAGTAAATAGTACAAATGGTCAGTGTCCAGCTGACTTTAAACTTCAGGATTTTGAAGAAATTTCTGTAATTGGAATTGCTTCTGGAGGTTTGCCTAATGAAAAACTGGTTGATTTACTGAATAAAGGTGATCCTGGAGAACAGTCTAAGATTTCATGGTCAGATATGCAAGAAAAGGTTTTTGGAATGGACAGAGTTGGGCAGAAATGAAATGAGTCATGAGTTGGTTGGATATACGGTTACATGTGAGACACAATCTGGAAAATTATATGCTGATGCAGTTGGAAGAACAAAAGGTACTGTAAACTTTATTAAAACGAAACAAAAGGTTTTTTTGTTTAGATAAAAAAGAAGAAATAACAGATATTTTGTATGGGCCAATTTGGTGTTACCTTTGGCTTTTGAAGCAAAAGACATTAGATCATTGATTCATTGGTGGAAAGAGGAGTTTTGTGATTTAACATGAGACTGAAGACTTAATGGCAAGATTTTTGATTAATTATGAAGAAAGGACTGTTACCTGTGAAATTAATTTGTATTTTTTGGGGCAAGAGAATCAATTTAAAAAGTGTTCATTTTCACACTGATGAAATTGAGATAAAAGATTTTTTTTTAATTTGTGTTATTCAGTTTCTGATACCATGAAAGTTTAAGATGAGAGTGGCATTTGGAATGAGGTTTGAGATATGGATGTTATTTTAAAACAGGAAAAAGATGTGACAAAGTATTTACCAAGTGTTATATATGTAGATGGCAATATGTGAACAATTTGGTATATGACACAGCCAAAAACTTTTTTTTTTTGGTGGGGATTTCAATCATCTGACAAATGAGTATACAAAAATAAGATGTAATTAATGTGGGGGAAGGTCATGTGATGAATAAGTACAAAAAGGAATATATAATATGTAAAAGTGAAGGGTAGTTATGGTTTGATTGTAAAAAACTAAGCAATATAAAGTTGAACAGGATGACGAAGAAAGTATTGTAATGTCTGAAAGTAATGAGGAAGTAGGGCAAAGGTATTAATGAAAAATGGAGTGAAATAATAAAAGGTGACAGATAAAAAAGTTATATTTCAGGAGGATGAAAGTAACTACTAAAAGTGCTGAAAATGAAGAAGAAATTGAAAGTGATAAGTCAGATGTTTCTGAAGAGAGTATAAAGGATGTTAGGAAAAGAAATTAGATAGATGCTATGGTAAGGGTAAGAAAAGGAAAATGTAAAACTACATCGCCAAAGATTAAAAAGAAAGCTAAAGAAAAGTCCATACTTATACTTATTAAGGGTACCACAGCTTGTCAAAGATTTGGGATGCATGGCTAGGCTTAAAAAGGCCCTTGTAGTTGTTAGCCTAGTACACACCTACAGACCTATGAACCTATGTATTTCAGTTAATGAAACTAGTGAAAAATCTGATTCTGAGGATGAAAGAATATTTGTACATAAACTCAGAAAAATATTAAATTAAGAAAAGAATAAAAAATAAAATGAAAAATCAGAATACTTCCCTTAAACTTAAAAAGAAGGAAAAGTAATAATTTTAGAGTTCTTTCTGTAGATATGAATAGCATTATTAATATTGTAAGAAGGATTGAGATACTGGAATGGTGTGCTAAATGTGATATACAAATTATTCTTTAAGAAGATGTAAAATTCTTGATAAGTGAAGAAACATTGCAAACAAAAAAATTGTGGGGTGGAAAAATAATATGGAATTTAGGAAGTGAATGTTGTTCTGGAGTGGCTGTAATATAACATTGGTGGATGTGAGGTGGAGAGAATATGTTTATAGAATTATAGCATTATATGCATATACAAATGGCAAGGGAAAAGAGAATCTGTTCAATCAAATATTAGGTCACGTGATGGTTAACATACAGATTATTATTGCAGGGGAGTTTAATTATGATTTAAGGAGAAAATGTAAAAATAAAGGGAAAAATGTTAAAAATACAAGACTTCTGTGTGAAATAAAGGTCAATAGATTAAAAGAAGAGGGATAATTGGATCTGAAATTGATTATTTATCAGAAAGTTTGGGTATAGCAGATGGTGATACAGTAGAGACAGTATTTTGGATCATTTAGCAGTATGAATGGAGGTGATGGAAGAAAGGGAGTATATTACAATACGACAGGGAATAAAAAGAATAAATGAGACACTATGACATGAATTTGGATAGTGGGAAGCAGTGCAGTTATGGAGGGAGCATATAACCATGGAGGGCATTTATAGAAATTGGTTTGAGTGGTGGATTGAATTGAAGTATAAAAAGTGTTTTTTTTTTCAGTGATAGGATGATGTAAGAAAGGAAGAGTAATTGAAGTATGGAAAGATATCTTGAAATGTACTGGAGAATTTAGAGATGAATGCAAGAGTGTATTATGGGGTCTATGTCAGAAGATCGAAAGTTCAAAAGAGTTACAATCAAAATAGCTAAAACTCAAAATATCAAAAATATTTTTAATGCAGGGGGCAAGTCCCCCTTGCACCTGCACCCCCCTAAGCCCCTGCTAAATTATATGTACCAACTCCAAGATTGCACAGCACTGGAGAAAGGGCAAACTCCATTTTCGATATTCTGAGTTTTCGATATTTTGATTTTTCAGTCTTTTGAGCTTTGGATCTTCTGAAGGGGATCCATATTATGATATGGAAAAGGAAAAAAAAATATATATATATATATATATATATATATATATATATATATATAAGAAACTGTGAAAAAATTAAGAAATTACTGTCTAAACAGAGATGTTTACAAGCAAGAAAGGAGGAGGACTAGATATTTGGGTAAAATATTAAAGATGGATATTAGCATAATGAAGAAATTAAAAGGAATGATAAAAAGAGAAGATGAGCAAATTATGAGTACTATAGTACATCATGTAGAAAATATGTATAAGAGTAAAAAGAAAGAAAAAAAGAAAGAATGGAAAGTAAAAAAAAATCATGATCAAGTTAACAAAGAATTTAAAAAGAAATTACTATTAGTGAATTGGATGAATTTCTTAGGAAAGTTTATGTTAATTCAATATCAGGTCCAGAGGGTGCAGGGTATAAAATGCATAAGAAATTAAGGGACTGGTAAATATTTTGAATGAATGGTTGAAAGATGGATGAGTTTATGAAGAAGTATGTAGTAGGATATTTAAACTTGTGGCAGAAAGATGAAAAGAATGAAATAAAAATGGAGACCTATCACATTAAATAATGCAGATTATATCATTTTTATGAGAATTATGAGAATAATACAGAGGAGAATGAAAGGAAGGCTGAAGAATTTTATGGATATATATATATATATATATATATATATATATATATATATATATATATATATATATATGGGTCTACTTCATTTGATTGAAGGACCATTTGATCAAAATTTCATTTGATTGAAAACCAGTATTCAAGGCATAACACTGGGATTTGTCCCCCCCCCCAATGTCGTGCGACCCTGGAGTTGGTATATATAGTTATGGGGGTATGGAGGTGCAGCCCCCCACATTGGAGTGGTGTGGGGGGGTGAAGCCCCCATCTAGTTTCCTTTAAAAGAAGAAAATAAAACAAAAAGTACAGATTTTAAATGATAATAGATGGGGGGCTTCGATCCCCACACCTGTACATGTGGGGGGGCTGTGGCCCCCACCCCTGAACTATATATACCAACTCCAGGATTGCACGACATTGGGGAGGGGGACAAATCCCTGTTATTTGCCTTGATTACTGGTTTTCGATCAAATGAAATTTTGATCAGATGGGTTTAGGTCAAATGGTCTTTCGATCAAATGAAGTAGACCCATATATATATATATATATATATATATATATATATATAAAAGGGAAGGGAAGGGATGCCATGAATTATTATTGGTAATTCGAGAAATTGTGGATGATGACATAAGTAAAAGGGAATATGGGAAATGTATGGTAGGTGATATTAGTAGGGCATTTGATAAAGTAGGACATTATGTTTTGTGGGATGCTATAGAAAAGTATGGAATAGATAATAGAATTAGAAGAGTGTGTACATCAGCATTTCAAAATGATAGAGGGAGAATGTTAGTGAATGGTTGGCTGAGTAAAGAAATATGCACGAATTATGGTATAAGATAAGGATGGCCTGTGAGTAGCATATTATTTGCATTAGTAATGAATGGGATAGTGAGTGAATAGCTTATAAATGATAACATGCTAGATATGTGATGCAAAAGGAAGTGGTGATTCCAGTAGTTTTGACATATGCAGATGATTTAGTTGTGGTTGTCATGAATAAAATATGGATGAGGGAAGTTCTGGTTTGTTTGAACAAATGTTTAAAGGAAATGGGAATGACCTTGAATAAATATAAAAGTAATGGTCTGGGTGATATTGTGGAAACTGGAGGGGTATATTTTTCAATGAATGAAGTACCTTTGTTAGGGATAAAATTTGGGAATAATGATGTTCTTATGTGACAATGGAATAAAATAAATAAAAGAAAGATATATCTTATGTGGAATTCTTATGGATTAGCATTCAAGAAAAAGGTTTATCTGCTGAATTCTGTATTAATGGGAAACATAGCAGATGTGCTTATATGATCCCAGAAAATATGAAAAGGAAATTGTGCAATTGATGTTTTGTTTCATATGGGGGTGAAGATTAAACCCAGTAAAAAGAGGTGTGTTGTATATGAGTGGACAGGGGCAATGGGGCTACTAGTTCCAGTTGTTTATTCTACTTCTTCAAACTTGTATAGAGTTTTAAACTGAGTAAATGAGGACAAGGAGAAATTAATAATGAAAATGTTTCAGTACAAAAAATTTCTAGAAGACTTCTGAGGAAGTCTGTATACTTTTGTAAATGAATGCATTCAACCAATAAAATCCAGGTGAGCATTCATTTCTCAGACATATTTGCATTTTTATTTTATTAATCAGGTTTTGTTGAGAAGTTTGACCATTTCACATACAATTTTCTCATTTTTGCTTTTTTAAATAAGACAGGAGAATTTAGGCTGCTGTAGATTTGGAGGCTTATTTAATTTCTAAATACATATGTTAATATTTTGAGAAAAATATCAGCAATGAGAATAGAAAAGAATGCAGTGAACAATCTGAAGAAGGAATAGTTGGGACAGGTAGGAGGAAAGATATAGGTAATATATTATGGAGGTAAGGGAAGTGACCAAATTGACAGGAAGAATGAGAGATATGTGATTTATATTGATTAAGAAAAGCATATTGTTATATTAGCCATCAGAATATATTTTAGGACTGAAGATATTAAACATCAATTCTGACTGTTGGCTTTATTGAAGAACAAAGGTTCTATACTGCTACTTGTTACACCACTCAGACCATAACTATACTGTGGCAGAATGGAGCATCAAGTAGTATCATTGGCTCACAGCAAGAGGTTCCACGGTTCAGTTCTAGACTGGGGTGTTTTCTGTGCAGAGTTTACATGTCTTCCCTTTGTTTATGTCAGCATTCTTCAGCTGCTCTGGATTTCACTGACATTCCAAACACATGCAGTAGGTGTTTTGGAGACATACCTCTCAACCTCTTAATTCAAGAAATCTGGACATAACCTGACATAATGGGGGGGACAAGAGCTCAAAAATAAGGACATATGTTAAATATCGCTCTTATAAACTTTAAAATTTGTTAGAATAACAGGATTTGTGTCAGCATGCATTTTTCTGAAGGATATGAAGTCTGAAACACAAATGTATGCCATTATTTAGTGACTTCAATCCACAGGTCATCCCAGTGAATTGCCAGAAAACAATACATTTTATGAGGAACAGACCAAAAATTTGAGGCAAAAATCTGGACAGTTGAGAACTATGTTTGGAGATTCTAAATTGTTCATATGTGCATGTGGGTACTTGAGCATGCATTACTGAATAAAGTTCATGGTAGGGCTAACCACCGGACAGTGTGGACATTGAGCCTAGATAATGGTTTCTATTGATGTAACCCCCCAACCCTGTGTACAAAATGGGAAAAAGGGGGTTGTTGCTGATGTCAGTGCCAATGAATGCAGGACAGTTATGGCCTATAAGCTTAATAAGGGAAATAAAAAGGATGTCCTTTAAGCTCCATGTAGTCTGATTGCTGTGTGAGGTTGATGTAATAAGGTTTTGGAAAATACATGATATTTATGGTATATTATTGTTCTGTCAGTGTTGTGGGTGTATATTCTATTCAAAGCACATTTGAAAAAAATAACAGAACTGTGTTTTTGAGTTATTTAGGGTGCAAGTCAGAACCTTACTGAAACAGGATACAGTTAGCTGTGTATTTACTTCTTTATGAATATGATTTTTGTTACCATTATTAACAGAAAAAGCTAAATTTAATAGAATAATTTTGAAGGTGGAGATATAAAGATATTTGGGAAAAATGTAAGAAAAAAAGAGGGATAAGGCTACAAGAACTACTTGGAGAAGTAAGAGAACTAGCCAGAAAACTCCAGAGAAATTTTGGAAAAGGTTTATAAAGATTGATGATAAGTATGGTTAGGAATAATACACTATAGTAATACAATTTATGATTTTTTTTTGAGATTGCCATACTCAAAAATACCCATCAGGATGTTTTGAAAAAAAAAAAAATACCCATCAGGGAAATATGAGATATGACATAAATGAGAGATGGACTGATTTTCAGGGGTATAATAAACTGAAGAAAAATTAGAACCTCTTTTTTATTGAATGCTCAAGAGCAAAACAAATATGACCTAAAACATATAGGGTAATGAATTTGAATGTATGTGATAAGAAGGTTACTATAATTTGTTTCATTTAATTTTTCCTTAAGAGTTAAGAGTTAAAAAAAGATTTAGGGTTATTTTTCAGTTAAAGTGGAAATGTTATTATTTGCTTTTGTTCAGAAATTATAAACAGAGAGATGGGGATGCTTTTGTATTAAAAGACATGGAAAATAGAAAATATTTTTATGGGTTTAGAAAAGAATATATTATTGTATAAAGGATTTTAGTTATTAAAATGTGTTTATATTATGTAGAATTGGGATTATGTAGAACTGGGAGTACTTTCAGTAAAACCACTACCTTTTTCATTACATGCCATGGGTTCTTTTATATCCTCCTGGGTTACCACAAACTTATTCAGATGGCGCATCAGTTTAATGACTGTACTGCCTCCGTATGATGCATATCAGTATAAGTAGTAGAAAATGAACTCAACCACTTAGTATGGAAATGGAACATACAACCTTCTGATCTTTCAACATCAAAGATGAGTGCACTGCCTGCTGAGTTGCTGACTGACTGATGTACGACTGACTGGGTAGGAGCACTTTTTTTTCTGCACTGCATGTCTCCACTCGTTATCCACTGTATACTTCTACAAAGAAAAAAAAATTAAGCACAACAATCAGGGATTTTCTAAATACTGTACCTTATATTTCTACATCTTTTGCTGGCTGACAGAGTACAGTTCCTGCTCTTTTAGGACCATAGTATGGTTACATATTTCCATACACATGTCTCGGCACTCCTTGTTATGCATAGTAGTTTCATTAGCTATTGTATCATGAGTGGCAACATCTGTCCATCTGCCAGGTATGGCTCCTGTGGTAGGACTCTGACCCTTCCTGCTCGTGCATGTGCTGATGTCAGCTACTCACTCTCATCTTTCTACACTGACTTCTTTGGTATCAGGACCAACTAGTCAAACTCAGGTCACCAGGGCTGCAGTCAGGATACTTTCTCTTTGTGCATGCAGCTGACAACTTACTAGAAATATGTACACCACTGATACCCTGTGGCCACAGCTAGGTAGATTTTAAGAACTACAGGGAGGCTTGTTTTTTTTCTGGATTCTCACTTTGGTGATCAGTGACGTGTTGCACCTTCATAGTCAGTTCATAGGTAGGTACTAGGCTATCTGCCTGAAGGCATTTATAAGCCTAGCCAGAATGTGTTGGCTTTTGCTGCCCCCTTTAGATTACTTCCCTATGCCTCTGTCCAGCAGAGCCACTGAAGTGATCCCCAGGATAAACTTTCTGTTCCCCATCCACTTGTCAAGGTTTCTCTTGAAGAGTGTTAGCGAAGAGCTCTGCCTAATGTAGATTGGAATCTTGTTCCAAAGCATGGGAAGTCTCTGGGACAGGAATCTATCCCTCCAGCACATCCTATTTATTGTTGTGGTGAGGTTTAGATCCCTAGAGTGTGTGGCTCAAGGGGATATGGTGTTTTTTAGGTGGAGCATGTCCATCAATTCTGGTTTGGACATGGCCTTGTATGCCAGATAGAGATCACCCTCTGAGTAGGTGGTATGCAACTGAGTACAGCTGGAATTTCTTCAGTTGAGCTGCATAGGGCATCTGTTTGTGGCCAGTGATCCTCTTGGTGAGGTACTTCTGTGGTCTTTCCAGCTGTTGCAGGTGTCTTGTAAGGTACATCCCAAATGGGGCATTGTACTCTATGATGGGTCTGATGAGTGATGAGTAGAGGGGCACAATGACCTCTTTTGATCTGGATGCAAACCCTTTTGTCATTAGGTGGGCCACATAGAAGGATTTTCTAACCACTTTGGCAATGTGATTATCAAAGGAAAGATTACTATCCACTTGGGTCCCCAGATCCCTTATTACATCTTCCATATTTAGAGGACTACCAACCTATGTGGTAGTTTGGAGTATTGATCAAATTTTCAAAAAATATAAGAGGCATTTAATATGATTACAGTTGATTAAATCAATCACTGACATAACCTATTGTCTTACAAAGATAGAAATTATACCCCAGAAATTGTTTAACTATGCTACTTATTATTTTATAGAACTCTGTGTAATCCAAGAAGCTAGCTAAACATTAATATTTGTACATATACTACCTCTCCTATCCAGAAACCAAACTCTTACACATGCAGAAAGTAGTATAATTTTTATTTATGTTAGGGGTACAGCATATCCCTTTCTCAAGCCATATAAGTTCCAAGTGTTAATTTCCCATCTTTCTTGTGTTAATTTGTGCAACAGTTAGACTTGTGATAACATGTGGATTATTTTATCTATGAATTTGAAATATTTTAGCTAGGGGTCCTTTTTGCATACCTTTGTAGCCCATGCTGAATTCTTACAATTTATTAAATCTAACAAAAAACAAAAGACCATGTGCCTGATGAATAATATTTGCTAAGAACAGAATGTCTTTATTGTATTCCATTAGTTAGAAAATATATATGATACCCAAACCCAAAAGCTACCTTTGTTTAACCTTCATGAAGTGCCTGGCATAATAACTCATTATAAGTTTCAGTACAATAAAATATCTAGGGAAGCTACAAAGGTAGTTTTGCTGGTCTCTAGCTTTGCTTACAAATAACTGTATAGGCAGAATTCCAAAATGAAATGTTCCTTTCATTGTATCTCTATATGCAGAGAGTGGTAAGACATGCATCTAAGCATAAAAGAAATCCATCCATCCATCCACAACTCTTTTTTTCCCATTTTTGCATATGGGGTTGGGGTGTCACTTCAACAGTGGCAATCAACTACAGCCATGATTTATATCACTAGGTGGCTAGCCCTGCTGCAGTTCTTCCACACCACACACTTACATCCACATTCACACCTATGGCAAATTTAGAGTGTCCAATCCACCTACAGCATGATTTCAGGATGTGGGAGCAAACCAAAGCACCCGGAGGGAACCCATGCAAACACAGGGAGGACATGCAGATTCCACACAGAAGGTACCCCAGCCAAGAATTTAACTGGGGAATCTCTTGCTGTGAGGCAACAATACTATCAGCTGTGACGCTCTGCCATCAGAGCATAGCAGAATTTATACTTTAAAAATGTAAACAAACTGTACTGTGAATGGTTATGACAAATGTAAATAAGCCATTTTAGATGCATGGCTATAGCTTAATAACATAACATTATTCAGTTTAAGTAACTTAATAGCTTGAATGTTCACCACCAACACTACTAAAAAGTATGTATCTATACAAGGAGTTAATCCACAACAGTTTAATTTAAAGAACTTTAGTTTATTCACTAAGTGTTAATTTGGATAGTTGTGCTGAGGACAGTTGGTTTATATGAAATAACAGCTACTCTAACAGAATTATTATATTATACAAAAAAGAAGAGCTCACACTAACACTATTAGTATTAAACAAAAAAATGCTAGCAGTATAATACAAGGCAAAACAGAAGCAAAACACAGTATATAGCAATTCCAGTTTTCTTTTATCTTCAGAATGAAAATAGCATTAGTAAAACATTTTTGCCAATGTGTCAGTCAGTAACCTGTCTATTATTTAAACACATGAGTATAAAAAACATTGTTTGGTTACAGACCAAGGTAAAAACTTTACTGCACCTTTGGGGCACCTCAGGACACTAGCAGAAAAGAATTTAATCTTACAGGATTACACTAACTAAATAAAAGTAGAATGTCCCATTTTGTTTTGTGCTTTCTTGCACTAGGGATTAAACCAGCACAATCTGTTCTTTTTGGCCTTCTTTGTAATTAGTGTTACTTTGGCAGGTGCTGTGCCTTCACTGCCCAGGTTTCTGTGTCATGTGGAAGCACTGGTTACATACTTGGTTTGTGCACCTTACTCTTTAGCTAAATTATCTATCTATCCATCCATTCCTCTAGCCATCCACAACCTTTTTTCTCATTTTTGCACATGGGTTCAGGGTGTTACTTCAACAGTAACAATCATCTACAGCCTAGGTTTATAGCCCTGTTGCAGTTCTTCTTCTACATCGCACACTTGCATGCACACACACCCCAATGGCCAATTTAGAGTGTCTAATCCACCTACTGCATGTCTTTGCAATGTGGGAGGAAACCTGATCACCTGGAGGAAATGCACACAAACACAGGGAGGAGGATATGCAGACTCCACACATAGGTACAACAGCTAAGAATCAAACCGGAGAACTTCTTGCTGTGAGTCAACAATGCTATCTGCTGTGCTACTGTGCCACTGTGCCACCTCATCTATCTATCTATCTATCTATCTATCTATCTGGCTAGCTATCTTTCTCTCTCTCTCGCTCACACCAGTTTATATATTCATTACCCCCCCAACAAAAAACTCCACAAAACAGCTAGATGCTTTCTCTTGTGAGGGGTAACTCATGTTTTTATTAGAGCAGAGGTCAAAGAGTTTTTTATATGTGCCTACTATAATCATGCATGTGCCCTGGTTAGCGCTCAAACAGGGGATACTCAGTGGTTCCAGAGTGTGTGTGTGCATGTGTGTTTGTATGTGTGTTAGCATATGTGCAACCGCGTGCACGCCTGTGTCTATATGTTTGTATGTGTGTTAGCACATGCATGTGTGTGTTTGTCTGTGTATCTGTGTATGAATAACACAAGCTGACCAAAACTGTACAGTTCTTCAAGCACTTCTGCCCAAATGGAAGCAGACACCTCCATCAGAGATGTATTAATAGCATGAATGCCCTGGGATGTAGCCTCTTAACCTCACAAAACTGGTGAACAGAAAAAAGCTTTGTGACTCTTCCCCCTTCTCGGCTGGCAGTCAGACATTCAGGCTACTACTCAAACTCTGTTCATTACAGACACTTATGGATGTCCTTCCCATTGCCAGCAGACTGCCCTAGAATATTTCTTATTTTTGGAGTCTGTCTGCTATTTCTGTTCATATTACCATCCAGATGCTCCACAGTCTCCAGACTGCCACCAACTACTAAACCTGACCTGAGCAACAACACATCTGCCTATTATGCTACAATGGGAAAGCCTGATGCATTACATTTCATAGGCTATAAATCCATGAGGAAATTGCAATAATAAAATATTCTAAGTATGTCTGCTGTTGGCTTTGTTTGCACTTTAGGTATACCCTTCAAAACAGAACAATTTGGCTAAAATATTGACATATGACAACTGTTTAGAGAGAAGAAGCTTTAGCAGGCTCCATTCATCTCCAGTTTTATTTTTGGCTTTGGAGTACTGGATACGTTTTAAGTGAAAGAACATATACAGACTGAGCATATTTTAAAAACAAATTAGCAGTGAAGAATTTCTGATATATTCTTTAACCGTAATAAGTAAAGACTTTGTCTCACTGTGGCTGATTTATAACACATGCCACTCCTACACAGCATTCCTTAGTACACCTGCAAGACCGATGATATTCTTAGAGAATATTTACGATTCAATAGTAGCTGCTAGTTGAACATATTTTAAATATTCTTTACATGTAGTCAGTGTTAAACTTTACAGTATTCTTTTCTTTACTGTTTTATTTATATTTGAGTAGATACTTCCTTTTAATCTTTTAAACCAGGTGTCTCAAACTGCTGGTCTGAGGGCAAGATGCAGCCCTGAATCAGGACAAATTTGGCCCAGATACATTTTAAAAGTAGAAATGTAATCTGGCCTGCCACGTAGTACTGTAGTCCTGTCACTTCAGAAGTGAATTCTGGACTTCCTGGCTTGTCATATATCAGTGTAAGCATCACCACATGTGTATGCATCTTCAGCAAATTAAAACAATACGTTCACTGCAATGCTGAAAATAAAATATTTGCTGCGTGAATATTTGAGAAACTGATTTGGGCACCAAGAGTTTTCTTGCCAGTAGTCTTACATTTTATTTGTGATAAGGGAAGGTTCCACTGACTCTGTTATTGCTCCAGTTACTATGTAATACCAGATATTTGTGTTTCAGGCTTTCTTTCCTTCAGAAAATGTTCAGTATGAAAGTTATGTCTGTGTATGTAACAAAAAGCATTACACCTCTCAACTATCCCTGATTTTGGCACAAAATTCTTCTCTGTCCTTTCTAATCCATCCTAAAACTTGTGATTTGGGGGAGAAAGGACAGTTGATTATGCTTAATAAATAATGATAGTAATTCAAGTTAGAGATTTATTTTACTTCAGAAAATGCATGTTCATTTACATTATCTTATTCTGTCAACTTCTTATGTTAATACTCCCTCAATTATTACTGGATTTTTCCCTGACTCCAGCGGTAAGAGGTTTCGAATTTTTGCATCACCAGGCAGTGCTGTCTGTATGTCAGATTTGGGGTGGGGTGGGGTGGTTGGATTGTGTGATTCTAATGTTTTAGTGTGTCTGTGTTGTAGTGGTGCTGACCGGTTAACTTTGTAAATTATTTTTTCTTAGTTTTTATCAGATGATGTAATGAACACACATTGTTACTTTTTTGGATATCACTAGTTGCATCTCTCTGCTCAATGGACTTACCTTCATCTGAAGCTTAAATAATTTTTTGTTTGAGATCACTATTTTAAACATTTAACTATTGAGATGTTTAGTTCACCTAGCAGGGAGTTTGAAGACATTAAAGAATACATGATAGTTTTCTAGTGCATGGAGACTGGAGATTACACTCTGATATTCGGAAAAAGACATATCATATAAGCATGTCTATAGTGTGAGATCTGATCTTAACAAATGTTAACTACCCCCTATTTCAGATGTTATGATTTGGTATAGTGCTTATCAGTTAAATTTGCCAGTACTGACTAGCAAATGACAGTGAGAGAATTACAAAAAGAGTTTCAGCAATGCCGAAACCCTTTTCACAAAGGTAAAAATCAACTCACAAAAACAATTGGACATACTAGGTTCATACATCCCTACCGGTGACAATATTAACACACTGGAATCCATAATCCATTGGCTATCCAATTCCTTAAAATGCACTTAAAATGCTTGTTTTGGGATATTCAGTGCACCATTTGTGGTTATTTAGTACCAACAGTCTGCAAATTATCACAGGAGGCCTGCTGAAGGTAAATGCTTGCAAATATTCCAAGACCAGTCTATTGGCTTGTTGTACATACCTCTGAAATGTACAGTTTTTCGCAGAATGTCCATATTTTTGGCCCATTTTTCATAAATAAATCCCAATCCCTCAGAGCCACACGCTCCAGGGATCTAAACCTTGTCATCACAATAAACAAAACATGCTGGAGGGATAGGTTCCTGACCCAGAGACTCCCCAGACTCTGGAATAGATTGCCCATACATGCCAAACAGAGTGCCTCTTTGGTCCTCTTCAAAAGGAACCTTAACGATTGGATGGGAGAAAGGAAATTCACCCCGGGGATCACGTCAGTCGCCCTGCTAGACAGGGGTCCAGGGAAGTAAATAGTGTGGGAAGAAATAGCCAGGGAATTGTTATGGCTAGGCTTGTATAGGCCCTAGGGCTGATAGCTTAGTACCAACCTATGAACCTATAAATTTGTGGTTTTCTGGTAAATTAGTGGCAAATCACTAAAGATTAAAGTTAGACTTAATAAAGACATTTGAGTTTCAGACTTCAAACCCTTCAGAGAACACATGCTAATGCATAACCTGTTATTCTATCAACTTTCTAAGTTTGTAAGAGAAAACTGTCCCTATTTTTGGGCCTTTGTCCCACTTTTGTTTATTGCTTTGCCCAGATTTCTTGCTTTAATTGGTGTGCTTGTTGATTATGTTGTTTGATATAGCCTCAATGCTGACATATTAATTTTCAGTTCTCAGCGAAATGGAGTGAATATCTCAGTGTTAGAGTATATAATATCACTAATGCATTATGAAACTGGTTTGTGCTTGCCATTTATCTGAGAAACACTTACTTCTCTACTTTGAAATGTCAGTGCTTTTTAGGATAGCCTCCTCTATACAGCCTTCTTATCTAGCAAACAATTCAGTCTCAGTTGGCCTGTGACAATTCTTCAGATCTCCACTGGACTCTGTAATGTGTAATAGCCCACAAAACTTAAAACCTTCTTTGGATCAGATCACCCTGTCTGCTGAGAAGGTGACTGCTGCTAGTTATCATGAATGGTGTCATGTGATTATTCATGACCTGGTTTTGAAGTATGTCAGTTTTCCTGTGGTGCTGCTGCACATTCAGAATGGCTGAGACATGCATATTGTCAAGCCTGCGTCTTACTTTCAACACAAATTACAACAATTATTCACCATGTTTTGAATTATCTCATTTGTGCACTATGAATGCTCCTATGTATTTTGCACTTATCACTGATGGGTGTCAATTTATGCTAAACACACATTAGTGCACCCACTGAAATAGGGGGCCTTATCCAGTGCCTGATCATTTGTTTTCCACTGAATAACTGTACTAACACCTAAGGGTGCACATGAAATTTTGCCAGTGTAACAGTGCAGCCAGAAATGCACACTCAGGCATTTGCTTACACACACACACACACACACACACACACACACATATGGATACATGTGTACTCTCTGTTTTAAACCATGGATTGGGAAGAACTCAAGCAGATTTATTTTTTTAATCTTTTTATTTATTTGCTTATTGAAACCACACAAAGATGAAGAACAGACCAGTAACATACATACAATACTGACAAAACATCATAATATGATTTCAAATAGTTTTCTCAAATAATAATGAAATTAGAATATACGCTGGGATTCATAGACAAACAGTGGATCACACAGAGATACCTCATTGGATATGCTAAGGATGCAGGTATTCAAAGATAATGTGTAATGAATACATTGTCTTTTTAAATGTGACCCATGTGCAGGAACTGCTGAGTATTAGCACTACACAGACATGTAATGCTTGTGTCTGAATACTAGCCACTATTTAAACTATAGTATTTACAAGCCATACCCATGTCATTGTCATTACAGTACAAAACATTAAACTGCTAAGATGTTTTTCTTATAGTGAAAGGTTTGTATTTATATATATATATATATATATATATATATATATATATACATACATATATATATATTTGTTAAACTTTGTTCCTGCTGCCTGCCAGTCATCAGTTCCCTCTTGGCTAATCAGCACCTTCATTTCCCTATCACCAAGGCAAAGGCTGAGTAGAGGGGCTGCCATTAAGGTAGCCATTAGGGTTGGTTTGGGGGTTTTCATTAAGCCCTACTGCTTATGCTCACACAATAGCAGCTATGGGTAGGACATGCAGTAGTATCATGCTGCACTACCCCTCACTTCCACAAAAGGTGAATATCAGTGGAATACCTCAGTCAACCACAGAAAGCACTATGTATTAGTTTTTCCCTGGTCTCCACCCAAGAAATCCAGTCCAGTGCACATGTACTCCTGGACACTTTTCCTAGCTCCCTCTATGATTGCCACACCTTCCACTCCTGCCTGTACAATCAAGTGTCTCAGCCACTAATCAAACATGGATGACATGTCCCATTCTCAAGGCTCTAATCATCTACACCACTGGTGCAGGCAAAGACTTCATATACTATTGTATTTCAACACATCTAAAGATAATTTACATCAGAATTTATAGTTCAGATCAGAATATTTAGCTTTAAAGTATATAGTGTTTTTTTTTACCATAAACTATAGTGATTATACTATTAAATTTATAATGAGGGTTAGACTTTTTCCATTTTCTTACTGCTGTTTTTCTAGTAATTGTTAAACACCAAAAGAGAGATTTCTAGAACTGTTTAGCACATAAGGGAGATGGAGTATTAGAGTACCAAATGTTCAGTTATTTTCCAGTGTTCAATTTACTAGAAAGTTGTCTGTCCATAAACATTGAGCAAATACCTGAAAATTTTTGCAAAATTCAAATATTAATTCATATTAATACAAAATATACTCCCAATTACCTTTCATCATCTCATTATACCTCTGGTAGAAAATATTACTTTTATTTATTATTATTTTACCAGTCTTCACAGTTAGTACAGAAGATTAAGGCTATGGCATGATAATCAGCTATTTTCTGTAATCCAGGGTTTGAGTCCATCAGTCACCACTTGCTTACAATATGACACTGAGCAAGTTTCCTAGCCAAATAGTGATCTGTGGCAATTGAGAAATTGGGCTTGGTTCCTCAGTTGCTTCCTGGACTGCATGCCTAGTAAATATGTCAACCTATATACAGTATAAAAGGTATAACATAAACATTTCAGGTAAATATTTTCAAATAAGATGAATAGGATATTGTTTAACTTACATGTTTAAACATTAATTCTTTGTTGTTATGATACAGATTATGTAATTTGTCTGCTTCAAAAAATTCCAGTATGACTTAGAATTAATGCGTTATAGTTCAGATCTGATAATATTGATTTAGATGTTTTGCAATATGATAAAAGTCATAAATATACTTATCTTTGACTTTTATCAAATCATAAATCATCATAATTTGGATAACTCATACTTTCACTTATTGTCATTCATGGTATTTTAAGTAATAAACTATGTGACAGTAGAATGTGTAATTCCTGCCATGTAAGTTATACTTTCTTATAGTGTTTAGCACTTGGAAAATAGAAACTTAACCATTTTTACATCATTATATTTACAAAAAGTTTTTTAATGTTTTCAGTAAAGTTTGTTTAGTAATTCCAGATGATTTTGTAAGGAGATAAGTAAGCAGTATATATATATATATATATATAGCGAGAGAGAGAGAGAAAACAGTGTCATTTTAATCTGTCTTCAGAAACTAAACAAGATTATTACAATTTACAATAAATTCATTCAACATTTGAATAATATTGTTATAGTTAATTTGTATCACATATTTCAAATAGTTTGCCCCTCCAAAAAAAATAAGTATTTAAAATGTTTCCAGTTCTAGTTATAATCATTTTATAAATAAGAGTCTATTTTTTAGTTAATTAAGATTATGTTTTGATTTCTTTCCTTTGCTTAAAGTCAGTAATATATCAATTGAAAGCAATTGTACCTTTGCATTTAAATTGCCACTTAATTGAAACATTCTGTATAATCATTGCATCTTACTGAATTTACTAAAGATTCTGTTGTTTTTGTGAAAAACAGAGGAGAAACAAAAAACCCTATTTAGCTTTCTTACTTATTTCCACAGTTTGTGAAAATAAACTTCTAGCTTGATATGTGCTTATAAATTTGCATGTAACATGTTTAATAACATATAAACATCAAGAAAACCAGAATATACTATTTAAAAAGATATTTTAGCCAGACAACTGACAATTACTTTGAAAATTTTATCTGCAAAATGTATTAATGCCAATATTCTTTTAAAAGTATCATGTATTTATCTAATATTAAACCAGTCTGAGTCTGATCTATAGCAGAATGTTGTTGTTGTTTGTCTTTTTTGCTTTTCCGGTAAGGGGTCGCCACAGCAGAACTCTGGTCCGCTAATGACTGGCAGTCGATTTTTATGGTGCCGAGTTGCCAGCCCGATGCCCAACCTTCAGTGAAGGCATGCCCATTCACGCATGCCTTTTGGAGGCCACTCGACCGCGGGGAGGACATGCAGACTCCACACAGAAGGCACTCTAGCCGAGAATCGAACAGGAGAACCTCTTGCTGTGAGGCAACAACACTACCACTGTACCACCACAGCTGTTTGATCTATAGCAGACTGTAATGTTTTTAAAATGCTTGATAAAATGGAGATAGATATTTTGGAATTGACATTTAGTAAATATGTCAGATGAAGTTTAGTTTAGGATATTTATGCTGTTTTAATATTTCATTGGCTAAGCTATACTTCCATGAGGGAGGGATTGTATAATCTTTATGAACATTAAAGAAAGCTTTCTTTAGCACATAGTTATAATTATGTGAAAATAATTTATCAATGTTACTGCCTGGAGCTTTCTTTTTCTTTTCATTGTTTCCTTTTTGGTCTTGTTTACCATCTCAGCTGTGACTCATTGCTATTGTCAGTCAATGTATTGCATGTATTATCTTTAATTAAAGCCTGGACTGATGCCTCATCATATTTATCATGTCTTGATTTAAGAATATCATAATCCTTCCTGAATGTTAGCAATACCTATTCAACATTTACACTGAATGTTCTTTATTTGACTAGCTCTAGTTTTAAGCTTAGATCTTGTTGCTAATCTATGGAAATATTTAGGAGTGAGAGTTCTGGAATAAAATTTTACTGCTTCTAAAGTTAAAGCTACTTTATGGTTGAACTTTTTTTATTTTTTTATTTTTAGGATTTTTACCATGTCTACATATAGATTCTCATTTTTGAACTGTTAGTTTAGCAGCTTATTCATATATCCAGATAACATTTTCTATAGATACAAGATTTTAATTAGACACAGAGTATGTTGATAGTGTCTTCACCATTATTATTAAAAGATTAGAAATTGTCTTTCTCATTATATGCCCAATCTTTAAAATCATATAGCTTAGTTAAATATGTGAGGATTATATTTACTACAGCTATTTTTCATAATTAATTGGTAAAGTATGAATAGCTATATTGTAATTTGTTTCTATTTGTTGACTGGATAAGTCCAATGGACAAACTGTCCCTTTTTAGGTAAGATTCAGGAGCACTGTTTGGTTCAGGGACTTGCTCAGAGTCACACAGTTGGCAAATAAAGATGGAAGGAATAAATCCCTGTACCCTGGGCAGAGGAAACAACTCATTTACAGCTCAGAGCTGTTTAGTCTGCTGCACTAACTGCCAGACTGATCAAACAAAGAGCCTGAAAGTTGGGCTGGAGTCTTTAAAATCATTTAAATCCTTCAGTTTCAATAAAGGCATCCGGGTATTTAAAGCATTTGCTGAGGCAGAGATTATTGGCTCTTCATGCACACTGGTATCATAAATAAATCTCCAAACAAAGTCAAATTCAAATTCCCTTTAACATTATTTAATAATATATTGAAATATTATTTACCAACTTTAACTCCCAAACCTCTTATCCAATACATTATTTGTTAAAGTAAATAGCCTGTTTAAGTATTCACTAATGACTATGACATATATTCCTTTTGAGCCAGTGGTTGACTTTATTATCCTTGGTATATCAGAATTATTTTCGGTAACATTGCTACTCTTCTCTTCTCTTCACTTTTTATTAAAAGGAGAGTTAGGTAAAACAGTATCATTTTTTAATACAAACCTCTTTAAAACTTGCTCTGAAAGATGAGTTTCCTTCAATAGATGATGCTAACTTTATTAAATGTAAATATGTAGATACCCTCCCATTTTATTATCACTATTTAGACTATTAATATTTAATAATAATAGTTTGTGTTTAATCACAAAGTTATAATACTCTTTGATCCATTTATTTTGAGATACTTAATGACATATATAGGATATGTTACAACTATTCTGAACTTAGTATCATGTTTTCTATGACATGGATTTTTGGAACATCTTAACTACAGACATACCTCAGTTTGAAAAGATTACTAAAAAATATGTATATATATATATATATATATATATATGTATATATGTATATATATATATATATATATGTGTGTGTGTGTGTGTATATATATATATATATATATATATATATATATATATATATATATACACACACACATATATATTTATAATAACTGCATTGACCCTAATCAGGAATACACAGATTGCTTTTCTAATTAAAATTATGCTCAGCCGAACTAAGCCTCTTGGGTACTTCTAAAATGCACTAAGATTTTTTAATGCTACCTCAAATATATAAAAAGCTGAATCCTTTTAATGAATTATTAAATAACCATATGTTATATAGCATGTCTCAATTACACCATACATACATCGTATAACATTATATATATATATATATATATATATATATATATATATATATATATGTAGTCATTCATAAATGTAGGCTTTAATTTTGCAAAAAAAAAAAAAAAAGTTGGATCATAGCCACATTTGGTATTCTCCCACTTCTGAGTTGTTACATAACATATTTTTTTTATTAAAATTAATTATGAAATTTATTATATCTTGTGGTATATCATCCTGTTCAAATAAAGAATCTAAACGTAGCGATGAAGAGCAATGAGAAAAAGATGTTGCCATTAACAACTAAGAATGCTTAAGGTGCCAGTACAGAAAGTGCTAAGAACAGAGTTGTTAAAATGTTATTTCTTGAACTCCTCAGTAGCTAAAACTTCATATTTTATATTAACAATATTGTAATAAAATGGATATGTATGACCTCATTATGTAACATTCCCTCTTCATTTTTTACCATACAAATGTTCTTTTCCTCATGCTCTGTGTCTTTGCTAACTACAAAAATCTGAATAATAAATTTGTGTTGGAAGGGAGGGATACAAATATAATCATTACAACAGAAAAACCTATTCCAATATCATACACCTAGTCTGGATATTTAACTAATAGGTTAAACAATATATTTATATCCATATATTTACCTCTAGCTAACAATTAAACTCTCAAGTCATTCACCTCTTCATGTCCGTAAACATGGCTTTAGTTAATAAGCGTTCAATGTCTTTATATTAAAATTAAAATGAGTAATGACTTGTTCCCTTCTAGTCACTACTTTGCATTAAATTTCATCTGCTCATAAAGTAAATATAGCTATACAATTGCCCAAAGGAAAAAAAAGTAAATATAGCTATACAATTGTCCAAAGGAAAAACAAGTAAATATAGCTATACAATTGTCCAAAGAAAAAAAAAGTAAATATAGCTATACAATTGTCCAAAGAAAAAGAAAGTAAATATAGCTATACAATTATCCAAAGGAAAAAAAGTAAATGTAGCTATACAATTGTCCAAAGAAAAAACTAACTATAGCTATACAATTGTCCAAAGAAAAGGAAAGTAAATATGGCTATACAATTGTCCAAAGGAAAAAAAGCAAATATAGTTATACAATTGTCCAAAGAAAAAAAAGTAAATATAGATATACAATTGTCCAAAGGAAAAAAAGTAAATATAGCTATACAATTGTCCAAAGGGGAAACAAAAGTAAATATAGCTGTGCAATTGTCCAAACAAAAAAGGTGAGGAGATGCCATTGTATACTCTAAGCATCTCACTGTTACCCCTCTAACTAACCCTACTCCCTCATTCTTGCCAGCTAAACTTCTGACTGCCAACTGTAAAATAAATGATCACAACACAATAACTGTAGCAGCTATCTATATATCCCCCCGGTGATAGCATCTCTTTACTTGAACATATTTTCTCTTGGCTTTCTCAACAAATAACTAATGAAACCATTCTCCTGGGGGATGTCAATATAAACTGGCTATCCCTGTCCCTGGATAGACCTAGCTCATGTATTAATTTGCATGGCTCCTCCTAGCTAATCTCTACCCCTACCCATACTAATAAACCATCCAACTCCGGTTCTGTTATTGACTGGATACTAGTCTCAGATCCATGAAAATATCACCAACCAGAAACACTACCAGACACTCTAAGTGACCACTCACCAATTAAAGTTCTATGATTCTCCCCACACTACACCAGACCACACAAGTATATTGAATGCCACAAACTCTCTAACTTCCATCCTGATACTTTTAACAACCTCCTCTCAGCAATAAATTGGTCCTTCCTAACTCATCTACTGCTGGGTGAGGCAGTACTAAAATTCAAATCGATATTCCTAAACATTCTCAACTCCCTTGCCCCCTTACACACTATAAGAGTAAAAACAATTATATACCCTAACTTACACATTCTGCTCACACCCTAATGCAAACTAGAGATAAGACATGGAAATCCTGGTCTAAAACTAAGCTCCCTATCCATTTAAAAAACTACAAAGAGCTCTGTGAACTTACCAAAAAACACATCAACAAAGACAAGGAATTTTTACAATAACCCACCAATCTCACACATATCCAACCCAAAGAAATTCTGGCACTCCTTAAACCAAATATTCCATCCAGGTAACCCCTCATCTCCTAACTCCTGTCCTAATAATACTCCCCAAGAAACAGCATCCATCTTTAATACCTACTTCATTGACTCCATCAGTAAAATGATTAATCCCACCAGCTCGACACGGATTCTGTCAACAATTTGGACCTTCCCACAACCTCTAATTCCACAAATTATTTCTCTCTTAAGCCAGTATCTAACAGCTACATAAAATCCTTACTTCTTAAACTGAAAGCCTGCTCCCCCTCAGTTGATAATCTACCTCCACTCTTCCTTCAGATAACATCAAATTCTCCAGCCCTTCCTATCTCCATGCTTATCAGTTGCTCTATCACTGAATCCAAAGTACCCTCAATCTGGAAGCATTTCTTTACCTTACTCATACACAAAGGAGGCAGTTCCACAGAACTTGCCAACTTCAGGCCAATAGCAATGTTATCACCGCTCTCTAAAATATTAGAAAAATGTGTGCACAAACAAATCCTAGATTACCTACTACAAGAAAATGTGCTCACCCCAACAAGACACAGCTTTTGCCCAAAACATAGAACATCCACAGTCCTTATATCCTTTATCAACACAATCTCTCTGCCTAGAGACAGTAACAAACTAGTGTCTTGCCCATTCCTTGATCTCTCTAAAGCATTCAACACAGTCTCCCACCCCCTGTTGTTGGCCAATCTCTCTGACCTTAATTTTTTCCCTTCAGCTATCTCCTGGTTTTCTAGTTACCTCAATGACCAACAGCAATCTGTAATATGGCTCTCTACACTCTCCCATGAACCTCCTATCAAGATGGGAGTTCCCCAGGGATCGATTCTTGGTCCTTTACTCTTCAACATCTTTACTAATCTACTCTATACTTCCTGTCCACAATTATCACTCGTGCAATACACAGATGACTCTACAGTCATCACCATTGCTGATTCCCTCTCTGACCGAAACACCATTACCCAAACATCCTTCATATCCATCAAAAACTAGCTTTCAAAGAATCATTTAATCCTAAATCCTAAAAAGACTAAACTCTTGCTTTTTCAACCAAAAACCCATAATTACCTGAAATCTATTTTGTCTATCTCTTCTCTCAACAGCACACCTATCGCTGTTGATTCAAACACTAAGCTTCTCGAGATCATAATAGATGACCGACTCAAATTTGGCCTCCATGTACACAACTGCATAAAAAAAAATACAAAAAACGTGGTCTTCTGTACAGAAATAAAAAAATCCTGTCAAACAAAGCCAAAATCTCCTTCTCCCAAGCCTATTTTACAGCTCACAAATACTCACCAATCTTCAGAACTCTAGAAACCTATAATAAAGTTGCCAGATTCGCTGCAAATCAAAGCTATAAATCTCACCACTGTCTTTCGCTTAACAGCTTGAACTGGCTAAAATTTCCCCACCAATTACTGTTCTCTCAGCTTCAGATCATTCATTCCATCCTGTATCTGCCCTCCTTCTGTCCAACGATCTCCTCACTTGTCTCTCCCTACACCCCTCCCTGGACTGTCTGAAGCACAGATTAAAATCTACTTCAAATCTACAAACCAAAAAGCAAAATAGGACAAAACCTTTATAGCTACTCCTCTGCCCTCTCTTAGAACAAACTCCTCCTGGATATTAGAAGAATTAAACAACCAAATCAATTCAAAACTGCTACCAAAACTTTCTAAGCACTTAGACCTGCGACAGCACACACCCTCCTTAACTGTCTACCTTCACCTCCTCAGCTGTATACCCCTCCCCCTTTTTCTCAGCTACCATAACTGTGAGACTGACTTGTAAATACTGTAGACTACCTAATCTAAATGTCTACTCTAATATGTTTATGACTAAACTATTTTTAATTAAATAACTAGTGGCTAAATGCTTCTGCACATTCCTTTTGTATTCTTTGTTGCTATATAGCCACATCCCTAATGACGGTGGTCTTGATAAAAATTGTATAACTTTGTATATAGCCTTGGTGCCTTTACATTATTAATTGTAAACTTTGGGCTAACGTTTTAATATTGTACTATACTTTGCATATGTGTTAACTGTGGAGCTCTACATTACTAACTGTCAACTACGTACTACTGTTTTAATATTGAACTGTACTTGGCATATGTGTTAACTGTGAAGTTTCTCTCACTGGGCCTCCACTGAAAAAGGGCAACAGTTCAGTCGGACTAACCTTGTCAACAAATGTCAAATAAATAATAAATAAAGAATTCAAACATTTGAAAATGTGTAGCACATATAATTCTTATTTAAATAAAACATTATATATCCTATCAATAACCCTTTCACTTCACACAACCTTCTGTCATTTAAAAGTGCTGCTGAATAAATCTTCTAGGTTTCTTTCTAGTTCTGCATATTCTGTTTACACTATAGATATCTCAAACTGCAGTTGTCTGACCTCACTCAACCCTTAAACCTGCATAATTCCAGGAAAAGGAAGCTACTACACAACAGTCTGACCTACGAAAACTGTTTTTTTTTTTTTTTTTTTTTTTTTTTTTTTAAGATTATTATTGTAGCCTTAAATGGAGTGTGCTAATCCTCAGTTAGGCCACATGGTCATTTGAGTTTTGAGACCCCATGCTGTTTTGCTTTAAAATAAATATTTAAAAAATTCCACATATCACATTCCAGAACAGACATCAAGTGCAACTGCTATTAACCCTTTCTGCAGGTTCATATAAACTGTCACATACAGTTCCTTGCCTTTCCTTGCTTACAAATCCTTCTTGCTTGACTGTATGTCTTACATGCAGTTCTGTATGTTTACAAAAGCAAATAGTATAATATTTACTAGCCCTATCTGTCTGAAAAATAAACTACATATTTATAGGACCAATCCATGCTGAAAGTAAAGTGGTGAATGACAGCATTCATTCAAACCTCTAAAAGACCTAAATCAAACAAAATAAAATCCATAAATTAACCTGTGATACTGTACTCTTGACTGCAGGGATAATTTCCTAAACTGCTGTTTAATTCAACTAAAAGCACATGGAAATATTACTACTAGTCAAGCTTACATTATAAGCAACACTGCCATCTTTCATTACATGTCATATTTCAAGAAACCAGCTTGAGTACTGCAGTTTAGCTGGAAAAAAAAAACTGAATGTTAAAAGGATATCAGTAAACATCTCTTTATTTTAAGTAAAAGCCCATTGTTATATATTTGCCCATCCATCCTCAACCTCTTTTCCCATTTTGCACATGGGGTCGGGGTGTCACTACAGCAGTAACAATTATCTCGAGCCAAGGTTTACACCGCTGGGTGGGTAGCCCTGACGCTATTGTTCATCCATACCGCTCACTCTCTCTCACCTACGGTCAATTTAGAGTGTCCAATCCACCTACTGCATGTCTTTGGAATGTGGGAGGAAACTGAAGCACCTGGAGAAAACCCACATGACCATTAGTACTTTAAAAATATATAAGTGTTTATGTCTAGTAACAGCCCTTGACATTCACTACTTAACTACAGACTGGGACCTTTATATTTAGCTATGTTTTCCTTTCATTTTTGTAGTCACTGTACGTTTACAAGCAAAGTCATGGCTAGGCTGAGGTAAAGGGGTGGTTGTCCACACACAATATTAGTTAGAACAATCTGCTTTACAGTTGCCAAGTATTCTTTGCAAGGAGTATCAACAGTGATTTAATCAGCCATTATCAGAAGTCATGACCGTTTAAAAGTAGTCAGTCAGTCAGCGTTATATGTTAGGAGCTATGGCAGGGAGTTAGTGTAACACTTTCAACGTTTTCTCTAGGGTGCTTAACATAGTGCAGCAAAGTGTTATTATGCTGATACATAATAATTAAACTACTGCGAAGAAAATATGTTTTGTTTTATTATTCATGTATGTATGTATGTTTTGTACTGAAGTGTAACAATGATCCATTCATTTAATGTTAACAGCTCTTTGCTTAGTTGAATATTTAAAAAGCTTCTTTTTTTTTTTTTTTTTTATTATTATTATTATTTTGGTCCCAGATTTCTAACTAGACAGGAAATGTCAAAAGAGGGAATTATCCAGGGCACCATCCATCCCGATTACAGCTTTGCTTGCAACTAAAATTTCAAAGTGATTTCTTTGTAACAGAATGTTCAAAGCCCCTGCTCAGTCATTTTTCTTTCCTTTTCCTTTTTTCTTTCTTTTTTTTTGAAGAATTTTTCAGATGAATTTGAAATATTAAAAGTGAGAGTAGCATGTCTGTAGAAAGTTCATTCACCCTTCTTCCTGTTGAGGAATCTGTTTTTATCTTCTCTTGCAGTCAAAACATGTCATGAAGAAGCTAATATGTTATTCATTCACCATTCAAGCTATTCTTATGATTTTTTATGCTAAAACCACTTAAAATGTGTTACATTTCCTTTGGGAAAACATGGTACTAAAAAGCTTAGCATTTTTAGAATTATATGAATAAGCCCCACTCACTAGGCTGGACAAGGAGAAGGTTACTGTTAGCTGCCTGTCGGGAGCCAGAATCCGCCACATAACACAAGCACTCAGGTCACTCCAGAACAAGTACAAATATGACTCTGTCATTGTTCATGTTGGTGTGAATGACCTGAGACGTACCTCTCTGGACTATGTGAAAAGAGACATGGAAGAGCTCTCTGATCATGTAGCCTAGGCAGGTATGACCCTGATCCTGAGTAGCATCCTGCCCTCACCAAGAATGATATCTCAGTATAAAGAAAAAAATGATCACTTTCAACAATTGGCTAAGCTTCTGGTGTCATTCAAAGGGGATCCAGTGTCTGTCAGCCTGGGATGACATGCTCGACAAGCCACGTTGCTTTGCAAGAGACTGCTTGCATCTGTCACCCCTTGGCTTTCGAATACTGGCCAAGGCTCTTGCTGCCCCCATAGTGCCTTTTTAGGCAAGGCTCAAAATTCCAACCCACCTCCGTAAACAGCACAAGTAAAAAATGAGGGTTATGCTACTCAATGCCAGGAGTTTAAATCTCAAAATGCATGCAGTCGAAGCACTCCTAAGTATGGAGAACGTTGACATCTGTGCAGTAAGTGAAACCTGGTTCAAGGCTCCAGGGAGCACTCCAGCACTACTGGGCTACAACTCATACCACACATTTCGGCCACAGAACACGGACTGAAACATAAAAGGAGGGGGTGTATCCATATTCATCAAGGATACCCACACCTCCAGGTTAGTGGCACAGCATGATACCTCTGAGATCATCCATGAGCAACTAACATCGGGCAAATCTGCAATGCAAATTGTGGCCTGCTACAGATAACCCTCCATGACCCAGGACCACCACGCCGCCTTTCTGGAGACACTGGAAAACATGAAGGTCCTACCAAACACCCTGATATTGGGCGATTTCAATTACCCTACCATTAAGTGGAAAAACTACTTGAGTACAAATTCCCAGGCTCAGCGCTTCCTGGAATTTATCAACTCAAATGCCATGGATCAGCTGGTAAACTCCCCTACCAGAGACCACAACATATTGGACCTGGTCATCACCAACATGGGTGACAGGTGTTCCATACCGGAGGTCAACCTGTCACTGATTAGATCAGACCGTAAACTAATCACCCTGGATGTCCACACACCACCACCACCCCAACCAAGGAAACCACAGTGAAAAACTTTTCTAAAGCAAACTTCACCTTACTTAAGGCAGAGGTGGTAAGTTTCACAGCCCCCACGCTAAAGGATAACACTGCCCAAGATGCAGAATCCTTTACAAGTGCACTCTATGAGCACCTACAAGGATGCATGGATCGTGCCATCCCTAGCAAAACCAAGACTCACTCCCCTAAGAGAAGGAAACCAATCTGGTGGACCCCTGCCATAAACACGTTATACAACAAAAGGAGGAAACTAGTTCAGAAAAAAAGCAAATCCCAAGAAGGAAAGACATCCCTGATTAGTATCAGTAAGAAACTAAGGTCCCTCATAAAATCATCCATGGCTAACTTTGAAAGAAAAATAGCCAAGGATTCGAAAAATAACCACAAAGCCTTCTTTAGCTATGTCAAGAATCTAAGTGGCAACTCGCAGATATGCTCTGAGCTAGTGCAAAATAGCACAAAATATACTGAACCTACTGATACTGCCAACATCCTGGCAGATAGATTCAGTGCAAACTTCACCTCCCTCTCACCTGCAAAAGGGCCCCCAACAATACTGTAAAAGTGTAGTGTCCTGGAAATCACAGAAGCACAGGTGAAAACAGCCCTTTCAAAAGCCAAAAATACAGCATCAATGGGGCCAGATGGTGTCCCAGGCTGCATCTTGCACGAACTACAGAACGAACTAACTCCCCACCTAAACATGCTGTTCAACCTCAGCCTCTCCACAGGTAACGTGCCCATAGAATGGTGCACAGCAACAGTTATTCTGCTCCACAAAGGAGGGGCCACAACTGACCCTGGTAACTATCGCCCCATAAGCCTGACTAGCCTTGTCTGCAAGGCTATGGAGCGCATCATCATGGAGCTCATTAACAAAGATATTGGGAACCTCCAAACACTTGACCCGACCCAGTTCGACTTTGTTAAGGGCAGATCATGCCTACTAAACCTGGTTGACTTCTTCGAGACAGTCACCAAGGCCATAGACAAGGGAAAGGTGGTTCACACAGCCTACCTTGATCCTGCCAAGGCGTTTGACACCATTCCTCACTTGGGTATTATAGAAAAACTCACCAGCCTAAAAATAAACCCCTACGTCACAAGATGGGTTGCCAACTGGCTTACAGACAGAACTCACACGGTAAGAATAGCGGGCTCCAGGTCCGACTCTAAACCAGTCACAAGTGGTGTCCCACAAGGCTCGGTTCTGGGACCCCTACTTTTTGGCATATATTTCTCAGACGTACAGGCAAACACAGGAGGACTATGGCTAACCAAGTTCGCTGATGACTGCAAACTGGGAGCCATTAACTGACTCTCCGGCTGACATGGACATCCTTCAAAAAGGCCTTACTGAGACAGACATCTGGTGTCAAAGTCATGGCCTCAAGCTAAATGCCAAAAAATGCATAGTCATCCCGTTTGGGAAAAACAAAACACCCACAAATTACCACATAAGCAGCAGCCCCCTTAATACAGAAGAGGTAATAAGAGATCTGGGGACCCAGGTAGATAGTAATCTCTCCTTTGACAATCATATTGCCAAAGTAGTTAGGAAATCCTTCTATGTGGCCCATCTAGTTACTAAGGGTTTGCATCTAGAAATAAAGAGGTTATAGTGCCCCTCTACTCGTCACTCATCAGACCCATCATAGAGTACAATGCCCCATTTGGGATGTACCTCACAAGACACTTCCAACAGCTTGAAAGACCAGAAACATATGTCCTATGCAGCCCGACTGAAAAAACTCTGGCTGTACTCAGTGGCATATCGCTTACTCAGAGGTGATCTCTGCCTGACTTACAAAACCATGTCCAACTCAGAAATGATGGACATGCTCCACCTAAAGAAATCCAAGTCACTGCGAGCCACACGCTCTAGTGAGCTAAACCTCACCACAACAATAAATAGAACATGCTGGAGGGATAGATTCCTGTCACAGAGACTCCCCATGCTTTGGAACAAAATTCCTAACTACATTAGGCAGAGCCCCTCACTAACAGAGAAGCCTTGAAGAGTGGATGGGTAACAGAAAATACACCCCTGGGATCACTTCATTGGTTCTGCTTGACAGAGGCTCAGTTAATTAATCAATGGAGCGGCGAAAGCCGACACACTCTGGCTAGGCTTATAAATGCCCTTGGGCAGATAGCCTAGTACCTACCTATGAACCTATGAGGTAAACCTAAATAAAATAAAACAGGGTGGATAGGGCTGATAAGAAATCTGTGACTATAAACCTATAAGGTAAACCTAAATTAAAATAAAACAGGGTGGATAGGGTTGATAAGAAATCTGTGACTTTGTTACAACACAAATAGAACACTGGGCTATTATTTTGAATAGGGAATTAATGTTTTCAAAGGAAATGACTCAGATTTGTGCTTTAAATGTTCACTTATAGCTTTTATAATCTTTGTTTCATTAAGAACATTTTCACAGTTTGATATACTTTCATGTTCTTTGTTATGGTGTAAAATGTTTTACAATGTAATATCTACAGTTTGTTTTTGAAAACATGACTGTTTTGTATTATGTCCCTGCAGAAAATGCATAGATAATGAATAATTAATGCATTTTTTTTCTGATGCAATTGCAGTAAAATTTACTATCTGAAAATGCTTTTCATCATAACTGGAAGGAAGGATTATTTATACTTATGGAGAATTAGAAAAATAAAACATGGAGGTGGGACAACTTCTAAAGAAAGCTGCTTGGCACTCTGCCAAATTCCTTGTCTGTCTGTGCTCCTGCAGTGATTTTGCCAGAATAATCAAGAATGATTACATTACTTGCACATCTGTTGTTCTTGTGCTCCCTCTTATCTGGCTGTATTAATTATTAGGGCATTTTTGGATTATTCATAGATTTAGTTGGTCAAACACTAAAGCAAAATATATTATTAACTAGGTCAAGAAAGGAAGCAAATAAATAAATAAATACCCATACACTTGATCAGTTTATGGCCTTCTTTTGCTTCAGCGTGAACATCTTTAGCCTCAGACAATTTTGACATTTGTGTAACTGGCCCTTGAATATCACAGAAGTTAACACCTTGTATCTCAAGTAGCCCATGTATTACATTACACTAAGCTTTACTTATTAATGTTTAAAAAATGAAAGAACTAAGCGATTCCTTTCTTAGAACACCTCAGGATTACAAGGGTATTGTAGAACAGAGCATGTGTGCTGTATCTTTAAGAATCATTTCAAGGACTGAACGTGCATGTAAGTAGCAAACACGTTAGCTTCAGTGCCATTTTGAGAGTGCAGTCAGAGAATGAGCATGTATGAGTGTAATAGCTAGTTTGTATATAAGTTTACCTAAGTTAAAGTTATTAAGCTTCAATCTTGACGTGTTTGTACATAATAAAGCTGCATAAACAGAATCCACAAAGTCTCGTCTATTACATTGTGACTAGACGAGCAACATGATGTCAGAACCGGGATTCCAGAGACTGCTTTCCAGAGCTACAAGGTGCAGAGTTAACAGTGACGGTAAACTGAGAGAAACAAGCACAAGAAAGGGACAGAAAAGGTAAAGAAAACTTGCACAAACAGTTTATTTTATAAAAAAGATAAATGACACAAACCGCATTACTAAACAAAAGGTTTATTGATTAAGCAAAATGATTAAGATTAAGAGATTTGATAAAACGAGCATCAGAAAAGTACATAAGGGGCTTGGAATTACCTTGAAATTGTAAAACAGGCATGTTTAAAGCAAAACGGGCATGTTTAGAGTAAAATAAGCACAAGAAAAGTATAGTGGGCATGAAAAGAGATAAACGAGCAAAATGAATATAATAAGGGCAAAATATGGCAAATTAAGTGTAAATAAAGCAAGGCGACTGGATGATTTTTGGCAAAGTGCTGTGTTTTGGCATAACTACTACTTCGTACTGTATTCAGAGCATAACTAGAGTTATTCAGAGTAGCTCAAAGTATGTAAAAGTGCTTACAGTGTCTGCTTATTACTGTGCATGTATTCCGAAGAGTTTGTGTGCAAAGTGCAACTATTTCATGAAGTACAGTCAAAGTACAGTCATTTTCAAAAAGTTTCTTGTGGTGGGTGTGTCTGTTCGCAAAGTGTCGCCATTACAGAGTGTTTCTTGCACTGTAAGGAAATATCTAGCAAAGTATCGCCATTTTGGAGAAGTTTCAGTGTGCCGTGTACTGTTTATTTGCAAAGTGCAGTTACTTTGAAATGTTTCTTAATCTGAACAACTTCTGCCCAGTTCGTTCACACAGCGCAGTTATTTTGAAATGTTTCTTACACTAATAAGAGGTAATTTCTTGCAGTACAGTAATTTCAAGAGTATTACAGTGCCCAAGAGACTTATTTCACAAAGTTCAGTTATTTAGAGGCTTGTTATGCTATTGGGCTGAGTTATAAACACTGGCATAAATTATAGGCATATGTATATGTGTGTGTGTGTTCGTGCATATATGCAAAACCCTTCACTGGTATGTGTGAATATGGCAGATGGATTTTGAAAGCCCCCTCCACTTGTATTTGATCAGAATATTGCAGAGAATTGGAGAATATTTGAGTAAGAGTATGATATTTTTATACAAGCAGCTTATACTGACAAAGATGCACACACCAGGGCATTCATTTTGCTAAACCTAGCTAGGTCAGAGGCCATTGAAGGAGAGCGTTCATTTGTGTATGCACCAGCAGTATATGAGGGAGAAGGTGAAAACCGCCATATTGTTGTACAGGCTGAATCAAGGGAAAACCCTAAGTATTTAAAGCACAAATTCAGAGAAATGTGTAACCCCCAGACAAATATTACATTAGAGAGGCATTTGTTTTACACAAGAAATCAGAAACCAGGGGAAACTTTTGCAGCTTATATTACTGACCTAAGGAACAAAAATTAAATGCGCTGGTTTGGTGACTTAAAAGATGAGTTAATAAAGGACAGGCTTGTCTGTGGTATTAATAGTGGTGCTATGAGAAAGATTCTGCTTCATGACAGTGATTTAACGCTAAGCAAAGCTACTGAGATTTCTCAAATCCATGAAGTTACATAAAGGCATACGAGCATGGTTTCAGCAGGCTCCAGACCAAATGCAGACAGCATGCAACACGTGGCAAACAGAAGCAGACAAGCTCATGGCAACCACAGCCCCTGCAGGTTCCCCGGGGAAACCACATAGTTTTCCAGCAAGTTCTAAGACTAGTTCAGTTAAAGGAGCATGCCCAGTGCAGTATAAGTGTGAATCAGCAAAACCCAAATCTAGCTTTATAGTTAACCGTCTCAGTTGTGGTGCCAGTCATGAATCTAAAAGTGAGAAATGCTTGGCGTTTGGTCAGCAATGCCACAAGTGAAAAAATGGAACCATTTTCAAATGTTGTGCAAATCAAGTAAACCTCACACAGTTATAAAGAAGGGTCACTCAAAAAAGCAAGTTGATCATATAGAGAGCTGCAATTCTACTTTCTGTGTAGATGGTGTATCAGTAATTGGTGGAAAAGTTGATGCAGTAAAATTGATGGCAAAGAACAAAGTATTTTGTACTGTCCAGATCAATGGTAAATCCACCAAGCTCAAAGTAGACACTGGTTCAAAGTATAATGCTATGTCAGCAGACACATTTGCTAAAGTAGGAGCTGGTGAACAATTCATTTTTGCTAGTAGTGTGAAACTTGTTGCTTATGGAGGTGAAGAAATTCAAAACGAAGGCTCAGTAGTGCATTTATGTTCTTCGGCTAGCAATTGTTACAGCTTGTTATTCTATGTAGTCCGAAGACCTGTGCAGCCACTATTGGGTCTCAGAGACAGTTTAAGAATGAATTTGCTTTCTTCTACCAAATAAGTTCATCATATAATCACATATCCTAGTTCAAATTTTTCTTAAGCCATTTTCTCAGAGTATACTGATGTTTTCGATGACATGTTGGGCAAACTTCCAGTTGTGTATTCTACGAAGTTAGACCCAGAGGTCAGTCCAGTGGTCAGACCAGCAAGAAAAGTACTGGTAGCTATGCAGGATAAAGTTAAAGCTCAGCTGGATAAAATGGTTTAGCAAGGTGTAATTTGTCCAGTCACAGAACCAACGGAATGGCTATTGCCCATGGTAGCAGCCCACAAGAAAGGCTCAGACAAAATCAGAATATGTATTGACCCAAGAGATTTGAACAGAGCGTTAAAGAGACTGCATCATCCAATGTGTACAGTCAAAGAAGTCGCAGCCCTAATACCAAATGCCACTGTTTTTTTCTGTCTTGGATGCAAAAAGTTCATTTTTGCAAGTGATGCTTGATCGCAAATTCTCCTTACTGACTACTTTCAGTACCCTGTTTGGCAGATGCAGATTCCCAAGGATGCTATTTGGAATAAATTCTGCAAGTGAAGTCTTTCAGCGTGCAGTGGACCAAATTCTTTCAGGTTATCCTTGTGCCATTATAGTAAATGATTTATTGGTTGGAGGTAATGGTGAAGCAGAGCATGACAGAAACCTTAAGCGAGTTCTAGAAAGAGCACGTGAAATGAACATAAAGCTCAGTCTCTAAAGTGCAAATTCAAACTACCAGAAGTTGCATATGTAGGTCATTTATTTATCAGCACTGGCTTGAGACCAGACCCATCCAAGCAAGCAGTTATTCTTGAGATGCCAGCACCTAATAATGTTCAAGCTCTGCAGAATTTTCTTGGCATGGTCAACTATTTAGGCAAGTTTATACCAGACTTCAGTGAGTTGACAGCACCTTTGTGAGAGCTGACATGCAGAAATATTACATGGTCTTGGTTGGAACAGCATCAGGGAGCATTTGAAGACCTTAAGCAGAAAATTGCCACCGCACCTACATTAAGGTACTATGATGTCAATAAACCAGTAACTCTTTCCTGTGATGCTTCAAAATTTGGTCTTGGCACAGTTATTTTTCAGGAAGGCAGACCAGTAGCCTATACATCTAGAACCCTTACCCAAACTGAAATGCAGTATGCTCAGATTGAGAAAGAACTTTTGGCAATAGTATTTGCATGTTCAAAGTTTCATGATTATACCTATGGTTGAGCTATTCAGATTGAAATTGATCACCAACCTCTAGTTGGTATTCTAAAGAAGCTTATGCATTCAGCTCCAGTGAGATTACAAAGAATGATGCTGAAATTGCAAAAGTATAACTTCAGAATGGTTTATATAAAAGGCAAACTACTTTATTTGGCTGATCCCTTATCCAGATCACCCAGAAATACAACGGAAAAGCTTGATGCAGAGAATTTTGACTTTGATGTAATGGAAGTGTGTAATATTTCTACCACAAGACTTGATGAGCTGAGAGATCATACAATGACTGATCCAGTTTCGCAAAAGTTCAACTACTACATTAATGTTGGATGGCCGTCAAAGCAATCTAGTGTACCACCTGAAGTGCAAACTTATTTTCCTTACAGAGGTGAAATGTTGATGGAAGAGGGCATCATTTTCATTGGTCCTAGAATTGTTGTTCCTGCTTACTTACAACATGGATATATCCAGATTTTGCATTGTGGTCACCCAGGTTCCGAATCTACCAAAAGAAGGGCGAGAGATCTAGTATTTTGGCCTTCTCTAGTAAAAAACATTGATAAAGTAGTTTCTTTTTGCCTAGTATGCAATAATACTAAATTGCATTTGCAAAGAGAACCACTTCAGCTAAGTCAAGTTCCTGAACTACCTTGGTCAACAGTAGCCATTGATATATTCGAGTGGAACAATAAGCATTGACTCTTATTCGAACTAGTTTGAGATCAATTTACTACCTAACCTAATGTCCACAGCTATCACTAATATGAAACATCATTTCTCAGTCCATGGTAGTCCACACAAAGTTATTTCTGACAATGGTACTCAATTTACTAATCAGTTGTTCCAGAAATTTGCAAGAGAATGGGACTTCATACAAGTTACTAGTAGTCCAGAATATTCACAGTCAAATGGACTAGCCGAACTTGCAATACAGATTGCAAAGCAATTACTTGAAAGGTCAAAGTGTGACAATACCTATGTCATTTTGAATTTACTCAATCTCAGAAACATACCCCGTGATGATATCCTTGGCTCGCCTGCTCAGAGACTTCTGTCCAGGCAAACCAGAACAACACTGCCTATTAATTCTAGTTTGAGTTTTTTGAGGCCTAAAGCTAAGAACAACAGAATCAGTAGACCCCAATTATTCAGGAAACATTCTTTCCAGAAGTCCAGCTGTGATAAATTGAGCAGATTTCTTCGTCCATTGAAAGGAGGAGAGACAGTGAGGATAGAAACAACAAAAGGTTTTGACTGGATTGGTCATGTAATAGGTATATGTACTGAGCCAAAATCCTACTTCGTAGAATCTGAAGGTGTGGAGTACAGTAGAAATTATAGGCATCTTCTTCCTGTACCAGTATTGATATCGCAGAATTGTTCCTGTGATACAGACTCTAGATCTCAGAGCAATCCAGACAATGTTCCTGTTGCAGAATGTGTCTTAACTTCTACTTCCATTCCTGATGATGTTCCTAAGGTTGAACATTCAGCAGAGACAGCCCCAGTTGTTAAATCTGATTCAAAAGTTTATGTGACATATTTTTGTCATATTTCCAGATCTACTGTGAAATACACAGCGACCTGGACCTGATGGTATATATGTGTATCTAGTTCTGTATGACTGCATGATAAAGAATTATTTGTATTGATTGCATCTCAACTGATATTGTCAGTATTGTTTAACCTATTTCTCAAAGAGGGAGGATGTAGAACAGAGCGTGTCTGCAGTACCTTTAAGAAGCATTTCAAGACGGTACGTGCATATAAATATCAAGCATGTGTTAGCTTCAGTGTCATTTTGACAGTGCAGCCAGAGAGTGAGCATCTATGAGTGTAATAGCTAGTTTGTATATATGTTTACTTAAGTTAAAGTTATTAAGCCTCAGTCCTGATGTGCTTGTATATAATAAAGCTGCTTGAACAGAACCCACAAAGTCTTGTCTATTACATCCTGACTAGACAAGCAACAGGTATATAGAGCCCTGTCATATAGTGTGTAAATGGATGTCTAGGGGTATTCAGATGTCATTTGCTAGGTTTTGCATTCTAGTATCTAAATCACTACAGTTTGCTGGCAAGTTTATCATTTCATATTTCTGTTCATGTTCAAAATCAATGTTTCGGTATATATCTATATGTCAGAAATACTGTCCAGACTACGTTATGAGGTGCACATGTCCTTTGTCATTGTATCACTTCCTCCTTCTCTCCAATTATTACTTCTGATTCATTGAACACAAAGTAGTCTTAGCCTCTGAGCAACAGTACCCTCAGCTACTGTTCGTAGAAAATAGTTTGACCCAATGCATAGTATAAATGCCATTAACTACCATGCATGGACAAATCTGTGGTAGGCAGGAGAGGGTTGCAGCAGCCAGTGAGTAGCTTCCTCCTTTCAAGATTAAAAGGGATAGTTGATCAGCATGCTTACACACTGCAAAAGTATGGAAGATTTCCCAATTCACCGGCATAACCATACACAGAGAATATGAATCTCTAGTAGGAGCAGAGAAGCTTTCTCTTCACAATTCTGTGAAAAAAGCCTTCCTTTGTGATGTTGCTTTCTGCACTCATCAGTGGTGAAGGCTTCATGAAATGAATGTGAACAAAGATAAAAGCATGACATTAACACGTGAATAGTTAAAAGAAAAAAGCACTCACATGTGCTTATAGCTGAAGGGCTACACAATCAGTGAATATTCTTTTAGGACCAAAGTTCAGAAATCTGAATCTTGCTCCATATTATAATTATATGACCCATTTCTACTTTCTCATCTGATTTCCATCCAAAAACTGCATCAAAAAGACAACTTTGCAAGAAAAAAAGGGAGGAAGAGAGAGACTATTTCCTTTGCTAGAGCTCAGAATCTATGTCAGATTAAATTTCAGTGAGTATTTAACAGATATTTCATTAGATGGTACTACCTGTATTACTCCATCAGTAGATGCAGGATCTGACTCTAATGTTTAACTCAGTCACACCTATTAGTTGTGGAATGTCATTACTCCAACAGCCTACAAAGTCTTAGAATTATGAGCATTTTCTTAAAAATGAAGCTGATAAAAATCTCTTGTGAACAGCAAATATTTAAAATATGCCAACATGAATATGTTTGGCAGAAATTCTTATAGTGAAATAAACTGGTGCATTCATAGTTTTTACATCAGCACTATAATATATTATAATACAGAAGCTTTCAGAGTAACATTGTTCTCAAAAATTTCACAAGTATTTGTTCATATCTTTGAAACTGTGCAACCTACATGTACTGTGTCAGCAGCACTTTTGTTTAGAAGATCTGAGCTATTGTATTGGATGGCAAGAAAATTCCTTCTGAGTGATTTTTAATGACACATATTTAGAGATATTAAAATGTATGCCTAGATGACTGCAAACTAGGAGCCATAATCGAAATTCCTAAGGATGTGGACATCCTACAAAATGGCCTCACTGAGACAGATGCCTGGTGTCAAAGCCATGGCCTCAAGCTCAATGCCAAAAAGTGCATTGTCATCCCTTTTGGTAAAAACTCTGTACCCATGAACTACCACATAGGCAATAGTCTACTTAACACCAAAAGTGTGATGAGACCTTGAGACACAGGTGAACAGTAGTCTCTACTTTGATAATCACATCGCCACAGTAGTCAGGAAATCCTTCTACGTGGCACACCTCATCACAAAAGGTTTCTCATCCAGGAAGAAAGAGGTCATTGTTCCCCTCTACTCATTAGACCCATTAATAGAATACAGCATCCCTTTTGGTATGTACCTCACAAGACAACTACAACAACTAGAAAGGCCGCAGAAATACCTCACAAAGAGGATTACTGGCCTCAAGCAGATGTCCTACGCAGACCGTCTAAAAATAATCCAGCTTTACTCCGTTGCATATCGCCTACTCAGAGGCGATTTCTGCCTAACATACAAAGCTATGTCAATCCCAGAGCTGTTGGACATGCTCCACTTAAGGAAGTCCCAATCTCTCCGAGCTACACACTCTAGGGATCTAAACCTTGTCACAACAATAAACAGAACATGCTGGAGGGATAGATTCCTGTCCCAGAGACTTCCCATACTCTGGAACAAACTACCTATCTATATCAAACAAAGCTCCTCATTAGCACTCTTCAAGAAAAATCTTGATGATTTGATGGGAGATAGGAAATTCACCTCGGGGATCACTTCTGTGGTTCTGCTCAACAGGGGCACAGGAAAATAATTTTCTTGGGCGGTGAAAATCAGGGTACCTTTTTGGCTAGGCTTATATAGACCTTAGGGCCAATAGCCTAGTACCTACCTATGAACCTATATGCATAATGGTACAAATAACACTCCATATCTCTCAAGTTGTACAACTTTTAGTGCAAGTATCATTGACAATTTTCTCCAGTATTATTTAAAGTTTCAGCTGATACTAAGCCACTGTCTCTATGTTTGAAAATATTAATGTACCTATGTAAATATTGCATATTTTCCTAATTATTAGAAAACAACTAGCAATAATTCCAGCATACTGCATTGATAGTGATATATTGCCATATTACATTGATAGTAACAGTGTATTTTCTTTTGTCTTCCATGAGATTTTACACTGTGTCTCTTAAAGGACAACAATGGAATATTAAAGCAGATTACTCAATCTGTTGTCTCTTTTAGTCCCTGTTCATTGATACAGCCTTGAAAAATCACCCATGCAGCTTTAAAAACTAATTCACTCAACTGTTTTCTCTGTTAGGCTTCCTACCTTTCCATACTGTTTTACTTTCACTTTGAAAACCAAGTTGAAAAACCTCTAGCTGGCTCTGAAATGATGATGTCACATCTGCCAGAGCTCTTGCTCTAGCTACCGGGATGTTTCCTCCCCCCAAGTGATGTAATCCCTGCCTGATTTGCATGCTGTATACAAGAGCCAGTGGACCTCCCACATTGTGATGTCAGAGCTGCCTTGCCCAGCCCACTCTTAACCTAGCAAAAATGTCAAACTATAATCTCACTTTTCTGAAGAGCCCTACCGATATGTGACAAAGTACAGGCAGAAGCACAGTAACAGCTGCAAAAACAAGATCATACATTTGCAATGACCATGTGTAGACATTAATTGCATGTTTTTGCATAAGAAGCAGATGTCTGTTACAATGAATCGACAACACTACATCAGATTACAAGAAGTATGCAATACCGTGATTTTCTTAAATTACCACTTAAAAAAGCATGTGGGTGCTGTCATGCAAGTCTGTGAAATATTTCATGTTTATAGTACATCATTTGTTAGCTATTTAACCAAACAGGAAGGAAAAATAAGTGGGAGTTTGATGCTTTGCAATACAGTGATTATTCCCAGTGCTATGGAGCTTGGTTTTAAATTTGACAGGAGGAGTGCAACAAAAAAAATCTCCCACTGTAAGGAAGAAAAGGCTAACAAGAAAACAGTACATTAGTCTGGTCACCTGTAGTGAGCTGTCAATCACATACAGATAATGGGTCAAATTACCCTTAGCTCTTTGACAGCTAGGGAAGGTAGGTGTCAAGGGGGAGGGGAGATACTTTGAAGAACTGGATTTCAGCCTTCACAAAATAAATCAAGTTAGCATTTCTTAGAAGAAAGAGCAATAAAATGCACTTTTCAATTCTTTTCTGTAGCATTTGCACAGCTTGTGTTTGAAGTAGTCACTGAAAAGGGATAAAATTTTAACCAAATGTAGGTGACTATAACACAGCAGTGAATGCCTGTAAAATCAGTTGACTGACAGGAGCTTTAGGAAATCTTGGCAGGTCTGATGCAATTTTTTGCAGATAAACAATGCATTATGGGATACTTAGAGGCAGACTAAACAGTCAGAATTATTTCAAGATGCCAGACCCCATGTGGTCAGTGTCAGAAATTGCATATAAAATATCTAAAAAGCTCTAAATAGTCCCAGAGTGGTGTTAAAATATAGGAAACACCAAACTATGATGAAATAAACATTTTTTTAGACTGAGGGTGCGGTTGTCCTTTAACAACATGTAGCTCAGTTAGTTATGAAAACATGAAATAAAATATAAAAATAAGAAAAAGGGTTTCAACATGGACTAATAACTGCACTGAAGTGTATCCTAGATTAGCAACCTTGGCATCATTTTCTTAAACCTTGCCCTTTTATATGCTGCATATTATTGATTGGCATGTCAGTTACTTCAGAAATCCAGTCCTAAAAATGTTATAAAATGATGAAGAGTTATGGTTGTTAAAAGGGAGTTAAAAAGGTGCTATACTTGTGAATGAGTCAAAAGGACTAGAATGAAGAGGGCTTTTAACCCTACATCGGACACATGGTAAAGGTACTAATTATTAACATGTTTGAATGTTTTGATAATGGGGAGGATTCAAAGACATTTAAATAATGTTTCTGAAGGCCTAATGCAAAATGATGCACAGTATAGTGAATTATACTTGTCTGCTGCCAGTGCCAAATAACTTGTTATAAAACTTATTATAAGATTCATGAATGTAAAACTCAGAAAACAGACAATCATAACCATTTCTGAGCATTCCAACATGGATGGAATAAAGCAACATATACTGTTTGGATGTTGGTAATGCAGGTTTTATCCATGGTTGATTTGGGCACATTTGATTATTACATGGGCTGCTTTATACAATTCTATTTTAAAAAGAAATTTCTTAGCTTTTTAAATCTAATGCCATGGTTTTACAGGAAATTTGTTTTTGTTTCATCCCTTCTCATATATGTGGATGCCTTAGTGATATATTGTGCATGCTTACCTGATGTGTGTGTTAACACTTGCACTTCACAATGGTTTAGTGCACTAGCTGCAAATTTTGGTTAAGGAAGTCACAAGTATGCTGCTATTCAACAGTTCACATAAGGATGCTTGTACGCTTGTGGTGAGCAGTGAATTATTTTTTTGGCATTTTCCTTCATTTTTGCATATTGTTAGTATTTTAGGGGCAGTACCATATGTGTGTGTTTGTGGTTGTGTTGTGTGTTATAGGTTCATAGGTGTGTACTAGGCTAATGGCCCTGGAGCCTTTACAAGCCTAGCCATAGGATCATGCACCCCTGGAATCGGCTGACTAGAGCATCATTTCAAACAGTTTTTGTGCGTTCTTCTTTAAGAAGATCGCGTGACATCATCGCTATGAAAGCAGGAACTTAGACAGGAACAGGCGATGGGACACCGGTAGCGGGACTCAGACGGATCATTCATGAACGGAAGATGGGACCCTGTGTGTGTGTGTGTGTGTGTAAAATGCCCCAGGTGTACATGGTGGTGGGTAGAGAATAAGGCTTGAACCCTGTACCTTGGGCCCTAGTGGCAAGAGCCTGAATTTCCTACCCACCACCATTTGTAAAAATATTGCAGGATTTTCCCTCATACCTTTTCTGTTCTTCATAAAATCTGTGGTTTCTGCATTTGTGTCCTTGTTGCCTGACAGCTAAGTGTTATTATTTGGTTTTATTCTTGGCTGTCTGGAGTGTTTCTCCCTGGGCCTCTGCTAAAAAAATTAGCTTTTTTTTTTTTTTTCAAAGTCAGACTTTCCTGGTTAATAAATGTAAATGGACACATTTCAATATTGGACTTCTTTTCTTCAGAAAGTGTATGGTAACAAAAGCAAGCTTTTATTCTAGCAATTTTCTAAGTGTACAAGATGGATATTTGAAATGTATCCCTGTGTTTGGGACTGTATTCCCCCCCATTATTGGCTTCATCCAGGTTTTGTGCTAGGGTTGAGAGTTATGGTAAGAATTGAATTCACTGAATATGTTTGGGGGCTGTATTTACCCAGTATTGACTTTGTTCAGGTATTTATTGGCTTCATCCAGGTATTTATTGGCTTCTTCCAGGTTTTTTGCTAATGTTGAGAGCTATGGTAAGAACTGATTTCACTGAAAATGTTTGGGGGCTATATTCTCTCATTACTGGCTTTGTCCGGGTGTTATTTGCTAAGAGGTTGAGAGCTATGGTGAGAACTGAATTCACTGAATGTTTGGTGGTTGTAGTCACCCATTATTGGCTTTGTTCAGGTCTTTTGTGCTAAGAGGTTGACAGCTGTGCTATGGTGAGAACTGAATTCACTAAATGGTAAAGTTTCAGTCTTCCTCTTTTACAAAACAGCTGATTTGCTTTGACTTTTTCAAGGGGCAGTGAAATGTATGGTGGTAATGCAGCATTTTATTCTAGCAACTTTCAAACATTATACAAGCAATGTTTAAAATGTGTCCCTGTTGTTTGGCCTTTTGCCCCCCCCCCCAATAAATTTCGTTTTTTTCTAGATTTCTTGTGCTGCAAAGTTTAGAGATACAGCTGAGTGTCGAGTAGATTTTACAAGGAGCTGAGAGCTGCAGGGGAGCAAAAGTTTAGTGCTGATTATGTTTAGTCTGCTTACATTAATAGCACAACAGATAGTGTACTTGCTTTAGATGCTGAAGGCTGTGGGTTCTACTCCAGTAGGTAAATGCATTGCTGATGCTGTATTGTGTTGTAAAGGGAGTGGATGCTGCAGTCCTTTTGGCAAAGATACCAAGTAACTATGAACCTGTTAACAGTTTGCTATCCATTCTCTATTGCGGTATTACTAGCTTTTCATTTTACTGCATGCAACAAAGGCAATTTATTCTCACTTTATTTGTAGATTAAATAATGACATATAAAGTGTTTGCTAGCAGCAACCTCTATTAGTTACAAATTTGATGCTGTATTGTGTTGTAAAGGGGGTGGATGCTGCAGTCCTTTTGGCAAAGATACCTAGTAACTATGAACCTGTTAACAGTTTGCTATCCATTCTCTATAGCGGTTATTACTAGCTTTTCATTTTACTGCATGCAACAAAGGCAATTTATTCTTCAAGGGCACTTTATTTCCAGATTAAATAATAACATATAAAGTGTTTGCTAGCAGCAACCTCTATTAGTCACAAATTTCTTCAATGTGGATTTTACTACAGAGATTGTGTATATTTTTTACTGATACTGGTGGACTTGAGCAGACTTTATAATGGAAATGTTCTGAATTGGGCAATTTTGTCATTGGTGGATGCTTTTTGTTTCTTTGTTTACTGGAAAAATTTTCAAAACAATAAATTTAAAATGCCCTTTAACAACTGCACTGTATTGTACAAGGAATATAATGTAATACAGTCAGGAAGGTGTATCAAAGAGCATGTGTATGTTATGTTCGAGGGGCCTATGATTTTGAAGACAGCCAGAGTTAATATTTGCAATTGGCAAAATGTATTTTCTCTGAAAGTGGGTTTGTGCTGTTTCAATGCATGTGAGTTTCAAGGGCAGAGAAGTATTAATGTTAGTCTATTTTCATTGAGACTGCATTGCTTTAACAGATATGTATTAGGGTTTGTGCTGTAAAATGCAAAATAAAACTTTCAAATGAAATCCTAAAATCATCATGAAGTAAAGCAGTATGCACATTAGTGTTTATGGTAAATGGGGCAAAATAACCAAGGAATGGGACATTGGAATGGCTGCAGGGGGGGAGGCTCCATTTGACCATGATTTTGTGAGGGGTAGCAAACTCAGCCCCGGTTGAACTATACCTCTCAGTTGTCCATATGTTTGCAGAATTAATAGATATTTGCTGCTTATTTTTGGTTTGTTTCTCAAAATTTGTGGTTTTCTAGCAAATCATTTAGGAATGAAGCCATTAAATGACAGACATTGAGTTTCAGATGTCATAACCTTCAGAAAATGCATGCTAATGCAAGACTGTCTAAGTTTATACAAGAGCAATTTTTAGTAGTGTTTCTATGTTCCCCAATATATTTGGCCTTGTTCAGATTTCCTGCATTAAGTGCAAATCACTTTGTAGATTAGGAATATCCAAACATCTCAATTGTCCCCAATTCTGGCTCAAAATGTTGCTCTCCCCTAATAATGCCTCCTCCAAATGGCAATTTTGGAAGAAAATGTGGAGGGTTTACAATTATAACTGTAATGATCAGTTGTAGATTACCTTTATTTCAGAAATGCATGTGGATGCTCTTATTTTGTTAGCTGCTTCAAATTAACTGTTAATATTAAAAGGTGTCCCTTTTTGACAGGTATTTTGCATCACATTTTGGTCTGTTTTTCATAAAATTGTGGTTTCTGGCAAATTAGTGGCAAGTCATTAAAGACTGAAGTTAGAAAATAATGGCAGACATTTGAGTTTCAGATTTTATACCCTTCAGAAAATTTGTACTAATGCAAGATCTACCTGTTCTATTAAGTTAATAAGAGCAATATTTAAAAATGGCCTTATTTTTGGGCCTGTGTCCCACTTCTAGTTCTATGTATGGCTTTGTCCAGATTTCTTGCTCTGAAGTTGAGAGCCTTCAAATTATGACATACTTATTGCACCCCAGCCCCATTGTAGTGGCTCGGGATGTGTCCAAGGAAGGCAAGAAGCAGTTATGCAGTAAGTGTGCAGAGTATTCCCCATCCAAGGTAGATCAATATGACCGTGGCTTTTCATCTGTCCTTGATTTTGCAAAATGTTCTGGTTTTCTATCAGATTTTTATACTGTTGATTTATGCTTCTTATTATTCAGGAACTGCATGCTATCACAGTGTCCTGTTCTGTTTAAGTAGCCATGGTTTAATGAACATCAGGTAAGCTTGTCGGACATTGTAAGATGCAAGTAAGCTTTAGTAAGCTTGTCGGACATTGTAAGATGCAAGTAAGCTTTAGTAAGCATATTGTTAAAGAATTTCTAGCATTGAAAGCCTTTTCATTGTTGCCATGCAGAGAATATTTACATAGCTAGATAATGTATAAGCCTTGGGTATTGAAATGCATATGACAGTATTTGTAATAAAAGGACAGGATTACAGTATTTTCAGAAGCTCATTACATTTTATTGGAGACCAGTGTCTTATAGCAGTGTCTGTGTGTTAGTACACTTGTAGTTGGGTGGCTTTAATGGTATATGGTAAATAAGCATTGCTACCTTACTTAAAAGCCAAGCCCTGCAACAACTAGCTCCACAATGAAGTCAAAACACAATAGCTCTGGTGGGTAAATGTACTCTGTAGTAATCAAAAAGGCAAATGTTTGAAATGACTACAGCTTATGTGCAAACACAATAGGTAGTGATGAAACAATGCTCTGCTAAAAATGCTTTAATGCTCCACATTGCTGAGCTGCAATCACTAGCTACCAGGATTTCACCCACTTCAGATCAAGCACGGTGCCGTTCAGTGCAACCTTCCCAGAACTAATTCAAGTCTGACCAGAATTATTTGGTGTGTGTATAAGAGGGAGGTAGCATACCCCTCAGCTGTCCAGATTTTGCCCCATATTCCTCTTAAAAGGATTGAAGTTGCTAAATAATGAGACATTTCAGTTTTAGATGTCATGTCATTTAGAAAAATGCATACTAACACAAATCCTGTTACTCTTGCAATTTTCTGAGAGCCATATTTATAATTTGTCCCTATTTATTTTAGGCTTTGTCAAGATTTCTTGCACTAAGGGTGAAGCCTTGAGGGGTGTGGTATCTTTGTAAGAGAGAGATAAAGTGAAATGCCCAAGTTAGAGTTAGCAGGTGGAATTTTCAAGTGCATTTTCAAGGAACTGTGAGTTTTAAGGAAGTTCACTGCTGCTCATGCCAAGTCTATTTACGATGTGCAACCATTTTGTTTAGCAAATGGTATCTCTATTGTGGTATAAAGTTTTAAAGCTATGTTAGTAGCACCACAAGTAGAATACTTGCATCTTAATGTAAAGGCTTGAGGTTCTATTCCTACAGCATATACATTTGTATGCTGCAGTCCTCAGGATGTCCTCCTTTGGATGAGATGCCTAATAATTATGAACCTGTTTTTCAGCTTGTCATCCATTTTCTATTGCAATATACCAGCTTACCATTTTTTTAATTTAACATAGGCAATTTATTCTTTGAGCAGCCACTGAATTTGTAGATGAAACACTAAAATATACAAGTGTTGCTGTATAATACAAGGGATATAATTCAATTATATATTATAATTAATACAATCAGGTAAATCAAATAACTTTTGCATGGCCCTAACGGTGTGCAAGGAGCCTATTGTTGAAAACAGTTCAAAGGTAAATAACCTGCCACTGGCCAGATGCATTTTCTTTGAATGTGGGTTTCAATGCCATTTCATTGAATGTGAGTTTCAAAAGTAGAGAAGCTTTAATGCCAAGTCTGTTTTCATTGCAAGACTATTGCTTTGTTTAGGTTTAGTAAATGTCTCAGTGTTTGGGCTATAATGTTTGAAATAAAAGTTGTAAATTTAAATCCAACTGCCTGTAATCATTGTAGAACTAAAGCATAACACAGTATGCACACAGATTTGAACAGTGTCTACAGTAAATGGGGAGAAATAGCCAAGTAATGGGACACTGGAATGGCTGTGTGGGCGGGGCTTGGGTGGGTGGACTTGGGCGGGTCTGTGTTGGCAGGGGGCGGGGTGAGCTATGTGGGTGGGGCTCTGGGTTTGCACCCCCCTGCAAAAAATCCTGCGGGCTCCCTTGCATAGGATTACCCTGGCATAGTGCCACATGACCTTAGTTCCCAGTGCCTCTGTCGAGTAGAGTCACTGGAGTTATCCCCAGGGTGAATTTTCTGTTTCCTATCCACTCATCAAGATTTCTCTTGAAAAGGGACAGTGAAGTGCTCTGCTTGACATGTATGGGAAGTTTGTTCCATAGCATGAGCAGTCTCTGGGTTATGAACCTGTCCCTCCAGCATGTTCTTTTAATTTTTGTAATGAAGTTAAGGTCTCTGGAGTGTGTGGTGTGGAGGGTTGGGATTTGTTTAGATGTAACATTTATAACAGAGCTGGGTCAGACACGGCTTTGTAAGTCAAGCAGATATCTCCTCTAAGTAGGCGATATGAGACAGAGAATAGTTGGAGTTTTTTGAGTCTGTCCATATAGGACAAGTGTTTAAGGCCTAGGATCCTCTTTGTGAGGTACTTTTGTGGCCTCTCCAGTTGTTGCAGCTGTCTAGTGAGGTACATGCCAAATGGGGCATTGTACTCGATGATTGGCCTAATGAGTGAAGAGTAGATGGAGACAATGACTTCTTTCTTCCTGGATGCAAAACCTTAGTAATAAGATGTGCCACATAGAAGGACTTTCTGACCACAGTGGCAATCAAAAGAGAGGTTGCTGTCAACCTGTGTTCTCAGATCTCTTATAATGCCTTTTGTGTTCAGTGGACTACCATCAATGTGGTAATTCATGAGAACTGAGTTTTTCCTAAAGGGGATGACAACACATTTTTTGGTATTGAGCTTAAGGCCATGGTTCTGACACCTGTCATTGGTCTCAGTGAGGCCACTCTGTAGGATGTCAACATCACTTGGGGAGTTAATAATAGCTCCCAACTTGCAATCTTCTGCGAACTTTGTTAGCCAGAGTCCCTTCATTTTGGCCTGGACTTCAGAGAAGTAGATACCAAACAGGAGAGGACCCAGGACTGAAACCTGTGGGACTCCACTCATGACTAGTTGGCAGTCTGACTTGGAGTCAGCTTCTGTTACATTGTGGATTCTGTGAGCCAGTTTGCAATCCACCTAGTGATATAGGGGTTGATGCCAAGCTTAGTGAGTTTTTCTATGATTCCTGAGTGGAGAATGGTATCAAAAGCCTTGGCCAGATCAAGATAGGCTGTATGAACCACCTTGCCTTCATCCACAGCTCTGGTGACTGACTCAAAGAAGTCGACCAAGTTGAGCAGGCATGATCTGCACTTCACAAAACCAAACTGTGAGGGATCCAGAGTTTGGAGATTCCCTATATCCGTGTTTATTAGGTCCATGATGATGCGTTCCATACCTTTGCATATCAGAATTGTCAGGCTAATGGGGGGGGATAGTTTCCAGGGTCTGTAGTCGCTTCTTCTTTGTGGAGAGGGATGACTGTAGCAGTGAACCATTCGGAAGGGACAAAGCCTGAGATGAGGCTGTGATGGAACAGGGCACACAAGTGAGGTGCCAATTCACTCTGTAGTTCATGTAGAACACAGCCAGTGATATTGCCAGGTCCCATAAAAGCTGTATTCTTGGCCTTGGACAGTGCTGTTTTAACCTGTGCAGCAGTAATACTGGGTGCCCGGCAATCTACTGGTGTTGTGGTTGGTCCTTTGTGGGGGGGATAAAGTTGGCACTGAAGCTGTCGGCCAGTATACTGGCAATATCTGTTGGCTCGGTATAGGAGGTACCACCGTGCAGTAGCTCAGAGCAAATCTGGGTATTGCCAAGGAGATTATTTTCATAACTGCAGAAGGCCTTGTGGTTGTCTTTAATATCTGCTTCAATTCTGTTTTCATAGCTAGCTTTAGAGGATTTGATGAGGGATCTCAACTTTTTGTTGAGGCTGATAAGGGAGTTTTTCCAGTATTGGGGCTTCACCTTATTCCGCATCAGTTTCCTCCTCCTGTTATAGAGTTTGTTTATGGCAGGGGACTGCCAGATTGGCTTCCATTTTTTGGAGAAGAGCATCTTGGTTCTATTGGGTATGGCAAGATCCATGCATTTGTATACATGTTCATGCAGTGCATTGGTGTGTGATTCTGCAGTCATGCAACTATTCTCCATTTGCATGGGTGCTGTGAAGTTATCCACCTGTGTTTTCAGGAGCCCAAAGTTAGCTTTGGAGAAGTTTTTCATGGTTGTTACATTTGCGGGGGTGGGGAGGTGGGGGGGTGGATTTCCAAGGTGATTACTTTGTGGTCGGATCTAATCGGGGAGGAGATGACTATTGGTGTAGAGCAATGGTCGCCCTTTTAGCAATGACCAGGTCAAGGATGTTGCTACCTCTAGTGGGGGGTAAGAATGAGCTGGTCCAGGGCACTGGAATTAATGAACTTCAGGAAACGTTGGGCAAGTGTATTGGAATATTAGTAGTTTATCCAGTTAATGGAGGGGTAGTTGAAGTTGCCTAGTAAGAAAGTGTTAGGTTGGACCCTAATATTCTCCCTGGTGCTTAGGTTCATGGAGTGCAAGTCTTGGGACATGGTTGGGGATTTACAGCAGGCTACAACCTGAATCGCCATCTTACCCAATGTTTGCTGCACCTGAAGTATCGCTGATGCATTATGTTTATTTACCAGTCTGGAGGTGTGCGCATCCTTTATGAATATGGAAACACCACTGCCTTTGGGGCTTCGGTCCAAGATCTGGGGCCGAAAGGTGTGGAATGAGTTATAGCCTGGTAGTGCAGGGGTGCTTTCTGCTACTTTGAACCAGGTCTCTGTTACAGCACAAATATCAATGTACTCCATTTTAAGGAGTGCTTCAAGTGAGTGCACTTTGAGATTTAGACTTCTAGCTTTGAGCAGCATGACCCTCAAATTGCATTTATTTGTAGCTGTTATGGTGGTAATTTGGTCTTTGGAATACCACCTAAAAAAGGCACTATAGGGGTGGCAAGAGCCTTGGCCAGTATCCGGAAGTCCAGGGTTGACAGATGCACACCATCTCCGGCAAAGCATTGAGGTCTGTCAATCATGTCAGCCAGGCAGATAGATACTGGATCCCATTAGAATGAGACCAGAAACTTAGCCGATTGTTGAAATCAATAATTTTCTGCTTGTACTGTGGTATCATTCTTGGTGATGGTAGGATGCTGCTCAGGGCTAGGGTTATTCCCACCTGGGCTACATAATCCGAGAGCTCCTCCATGTCTCTTTTTATGTAGTCCAGGGAGGTACATCTCAGGTCATTCACACCCACATGTACAATGACAGAGTCCTATTTGTACCTGTTGTTGAGGGACCTGAGTGCGTGCATTATTTGGCAGATCCTGGCACCTGACAGGCAGCTGACTGTTACTTTCTTCTCATTCAACCTAGTGAGTGGGACATCAGTGTGCCTCACTATCGAGTCACCTATGACTAGTGTGTTGGGCATGCAGTTTTGCCTTAGGGGCTTTGGTTGAGTGGCACAATGTTTAGGAGAGTTATGTGTCTCATGATTAGTGTTGTGGTGGTCGAGTGCATTTCTGCCTTGGAGGTCTCTGCTGTTGGGGTACATTTTTACTGACAGCCTCTGCGAAGGTAGGTGTGTGGTTTGTGTTTTTATGTGAAGGTAATGCTGGTGTGGGCTATGTATTCCATGTGGTGTGGTGCAAGTGTTGACCTTCTCATCTTGAACAGCTATTCCAGTCTTGGCTGGAGAGTGCTTGGGTGCTAATTTGGATATATAAGTGCATCACTCGCAAGTTTGAGTGTTGGAAGGTAAGAGGAGAGGGTTGTCGGTGTTCATAAGGCAGTTTCTACATTGCCTCAGGATGCCCACGTTCACCAGGTTAATAGGAGAAAGCACAGGGAACTGACCTTTAGACATGCCTGGAGTGGTGGGCATTGATAAGAAGTACAGGATCTGTATCCTTGTAGAGCATTTAGTGCTGGTAGCACTTTTGTGGGCTACAATAATTGCTACAAGAAGTCTCGTAAAGTGCTAGACTAATAAGCTAGTATAAGTGCAGGAGAGGAGAGAACTAGTAGATCTAAGGGAAAAATTGAAGAGCAGACTCTGGCACCACTCAGAAGCTTACAAACTGTCCTGAATACAGCAAGTCTGTATCTGGACTAGACTAGTTACAGGAAAGGGAGGAAACAAGCACACACATGGGCTTTTAAACTGTAAAGTTGAGAGAGATGGAAAAACTGTCCAAATGGCCAATAAACTACAATTTCTGGGCCAGGAACCAATCCTCTTGTGGTAGATAGGCTACCTAATGCTTACCACTCCCACAGATAAGCTAGCAGGCTTCCCTCCAAAACAGAAAGGCTTGGAGGGCTCAGCAGCTTACAGACAGTCCTGGATACAGCAAATCTGAATCCAAACTAGACTAGTTACGGGAAAGGGGGGAAACAAATGCAAATGCGGGCTTTTAAATCAGAAAGTTGAGAGAGACAGAAAAACTGCCCAAAAGGCCAATAACTACAATTTCTGGGCCAGAAACCACTCCTTATGTGGTAGTTAGGTTACCTAGTTCTTAGCACTCCCACTGATAAGCTAGAAGGCTTCTCTCCAACACAGAAAGTCTTGGGGGGCTCAGTAGCTTACAAACAGTCCTGCATACAGCAGATCTGTATCTGGACTAGACTAGTCACCAGAAAGGGGGGAAACAAGTGCAAATGCAGGCTTTTAAATCAGAAAGATGAGAGAGATGGAAAAACCGCCCAAACGGCCAATAACTATAATTTCTGTGCAAGAAACCACTCCATATGTGGTAGATAGGATACCTAGTGCTTACTACTCCCACTGATAAGCTAGTAGGCTTCCATCCAACACAGGCAGGCTTGGGGGGGCTCAGGAGCTTACAAGCAGCCCTGGGTACAGCAAATCTGTATCTGGACTAAACTAGTTACAGGAAAGGGGGGGGGCAAGCTTAGAATTTTTTTTGTTACATTTTGTTCCTCCATTTAGAGACACAAGAAAATGGAAGTTGTATTTCTCTTCTAACTACAGTCAGAGTATTTCTTTATTTTGTTCTGGGGTCAGACATCTTTTTATGGTAAGGCAAAAATTACAGTGAGGATTTGTGGGTAAAATACCAATTATTTTTCATGCACACAAACCAGCATTACATACAAACCAGCTTTCACTGAATAACTGTCCTACTACTCCAATTAAAATGTCCTGTAGAAGAGCATGAGAGAAGTTAATAAATATAGGCTTTGCTATTATAAACAACTGTTGATGGGTACTAATACAATAATGGCATCTGAACATTAATTACTCTTCTGGCATTCCTATGTCCATTTCTGATTAGTTTTTGCTGAACTACTAATAAACTATCAAATCAGGGAAAAGCTATTAAAATAGTTTCCCTTTTGTTGTGATTGTTATTCAACACTTGTGTAGTTTCACTAATTACGCTCAACAAACAGACAATATAAGAGTAACAAGACCACTGGAAAAAATGTAGTGTAGCTCCTTGGCTAACTCCCTAGACAAAATTAAATGATGACCCTTACAGATAAAACCTCAAGTAATGGAAAATGTACCTCTCACTCTGCAACATTTTCAGCAATATATAACTGTTAAAATAACACAAAAAGCACGTTACAAATGAAAAAAAAATACAAAAAAAACAAAAAACAAAGATGTACTTCAACAATCTTCAAATGGAAAATGTGTATTATAGAGATCAGTTCTGGTTCTTTACCAATAATTTGATAAAATAATACAGCCAGGTAAATCAGTACTAAACACAACCCAGTTACTGTCTGCAAAATAAACACCCACTTCAGAAATTCAAGTACAGTTTATAAATGGCAATGCCATCAGCACCTCCACATGACACAAATGAGTTGCAGTCCAGCTCCTGTAATCTACACCGTGTCTCAGTGGTTCAAGTAAAAAGGCTATTAATGAAACTAAAGCAAACTTCTTTAGCTCCTGATAATCTTCCAGCTAAATACCACTGCAGAGCTGCTGAAGCAATAGAATTGCTGGAAGCAATTCTTATTAACAGAGACATAAATATGTGGCTAAAATAGTGAAAAATGTTAAGCTACAGTCACATAACCATCTTATCTCAAATCTCAAAAATACCTATAGAAATGTATCCAGAAGCAAGTACTTGAACATTAACTTTTTCCCACACGTTTTTTGTCCACAACACAGTACGCAAACTACTCTACTTAATTTTCCAAATATAACACATCTGGCAAATAATTATTGTCAAGTAAACCTATAATTTTTCTCAGATTTCTCAGAAGTCTTTGCGACAGTCATTCACTGGATGCTTTTTTATAGACTTTCAAAATTTAACATACATTTGCAGGAAATACATTGATTTAAAAGTTGTCTTACAGACTGTAGTCAAAGTATGCATTAATTGAAAAATTATTCACATCTGAAAAAGTAGGTGAACCCCAAGGGTTAATCCTTGGACCCCTGCTGTTTAACATTATTTTAATTAAATGTACAATGTATTGACAAATATAGATAAAACACTGGTTCTATATGCTGATGATTCCACCTTTATATCTTCATCTTCAGCATTAATGCAACTACAAATCAGAACTCAAAATTCATCTTACAATGTAGAAAAATATCTAAATTAATGCAGCTTAGTGCTAAATGCTTAAAAAGAAAATTAAATGTCTTTCACTCAATTAACACTTAAGCTCTAATTTTAAAATTTCATCTCTAAAAGAATACAATAATTGAATATGTTACCCATTTTAAATTACTAGGCAAGATTACAGATCACTAACTAAAATATGATAGCCTCATAAACTATATCATACAATACCACGAGATACAAAGTCTTAAAATATCAGGATCTGCCAGCAGAAATGAGAGCTATGTGGAGGAATGGTACCCAGACATTTCCTAAAGTAGTACAAGGAGCAATGGGATTAATAGGAAAATGTACAGTTGTACTCTAAATATACTACCAATACACGTAACCCCATATGAACTGCAGGAGTACATTGCTAGGGCAGAGAAGAGCATGCCTGGCTAATATCAAAGATTGAGGCAATACTGATTTTGTGAACTTTAATTATGCCCTGACTTAGGAATGGAGTCCATACCTGTCAAGGTATGTAAAACCCATAAGCACTTGGAAAAATTAAGCTGGCAAAATTCTACAATAAATTAGGCATGCTCTTTAAAACACAGTTATTTCTGACAGGGCAATGCAAGCAGCTCCCAATATAATCTACATTCCAAGCCTGCTCTACACCTCTTTCATCCTCATAAATTATAAAAATCTGTCAGTCACATTAGAGCAATGCTACTATAGAATAATGAAATGGACTGTAAACCACCCAAATAAAATCCATCACTGTATATCTGTTTAGCAATCCAAACGCTAAACTGGATGGGATTTGCACACTCACTGGGCTACAAACCACACAAGATAGTCCATACATTTCTACAAAAAACAATAAGAACCTTTCTTTACTATATACTGTACAAAAGTACAGTCCCTTAAGGCAATTTAAATCCAAAAATCAAAATCATCTACTTACTACCAATCTGTACAATTAATATGTAGTCTGTTTTTATTAAGTTTATGTGGCTAAACTTTGGAAATCACTACCTGTACATTTAATACTAAAACAAAGCAATAAAACATTTCTAACTCAATTGAAAACTAATTCACCCATAACTGAAACTGCAAGTTATGTAAAACATAAAATAAAATAATATAATCCTACATATCACCTTCCAAACCGAGTTAAGCATTGACACAAAATTGGGTTAATAGTTTCTTAACTAAGTACTAGACTAGTTGCCTTTGCAGGCCATTTTAAACCTTCCCAGTTTCCTTTTTGTGTTTGAATTAACCTATCCACTTTGGTGTTGGATTAGCCTTATCCATCCCATGGTTGATAACTGTATCATAAGCCAAATGAGAATAACTGGAATCATACCATAGATAATTTGAGGAGACCCATGCATGGAGTAAAGCATTAGTAGTACAGGGGACAGTCTTAGGGTAAATTCTCTGTTTTCTATCCATAGATCCAAGTTGTGCTTGAATATGGACAGGGACTGCCTTTGTTTTATGTGGATGAGGAGTCTATTCCAGAGCATTGGTGTCTATGTGGAGGCAACTTTTCCTGTTTTGATTCCCTGCATCGGGTCTTTGAGCCAGTTGCCAGTCCAGTGGGTGACATAGGGGCTTATTCCCAATTTATTTAGATTTAATTACCTTTTAAATTAACTGTAATATAATATTTAAACAATAACTCTAACTGCCATTTCTGTATAATGTAATTAAACACTAATCATATTCAGCAATATATGCTACACTGAACTCAAAACATATTTCCTGGATATTAACACATTTCTAGCATTCCTTACTAGCATATTAACAATTTATTATACAGTGGTCCATTATACATTTTTTTCTTTATTTATCTAAAAATAATACTCTGTTCTTCCTTTCCAATTATTAGATAGTCTTTATCATAGGGTGATGTAGTGGTACATCAGTTAGCATTGTCACCTCACAGGAAGAGGTTCTTGGCTGGGGTACCTTCTGTGTGGAGGCTGCATGTCCTCTCTGCATTTATTTGGGTTTCTTCTGGCTACTCCGGTTTCCTCCCACATTCCAAAGAAATACATCTGGGGCATTTCTGCCAGGCCTCTGCTGAAAATGGGCTCTGTCCCAGTCGGACTTTCCTGGTAAATAAATGTTAAATAAATAAATTTACTTTTGCATCACTCTTCTTTTTATCTTCACATTATACATATATGCGATTTTTCCCAAAGTCCTTAATAAGCATCATGTGCGCATAGCTGTCAATATCCAAATTACTGCATACATATCTATATCTATATCTAGAATCTTCAGCTATTGTTGTTATTGTTTGTTTCATTCTGTTACTATTATTATTGTTGCTGGTAAAACATATTTCTTCCATAAATTCATTTTTCCCTATATTATAACTGTTTGTGATAATAAAACATTTATTCCTTCATGGAACACAACAGTACAATATAGGTAAAAAAAGGCACTGCATACCTCATAACAGAGATGGAGATTTCAGTCATTATAACTTTAGTCCTGAATCATTTGCCAGAAAACCATATCTTGTATGAAGAACAGACCAAAACAATATCTGGACACTCTGAGGAAATGTTCACAGTCAACAGTCCTTAATAAAAAAGGCAATGCAGTGTGAAGCCATTCATTCCTAGAGAAACAGCTTGTCTACTACTGGGTGCCCAACACTTTCATAAGTCATCAGAAGACATGAAAGTCCTTTTATGCAATGACATTATTTACAAAAGGTAAGAATTTTTTTTCTTAAATAATGTCATTGTATAGTATCAATAATTCATTCCTGTGTGTGGGTAACAGGATTTACCCACTGTTGGTTGCTTAATCATTCAGGCTTTGGCCTTGTGATCACACCATGCCATCCATGGGTAAATCCTGAGTTATGGGTTATTGCTAAATAATACATGTTGTGGTAGTAATTAGAGTTTTGACTTAATTCCTCCTGCACTGTGCATGTGATTTCTCTAACTTCAACTTATGATCAAATATGTTCAGTCAAAAATACATGTCATCATGCTTTCCACTGCTGGCAGACATTATTTGCAGTATATATTCAACTTTCTAAATAGTTTTTAGTGTAGAAGAGATTTGCTTTGTCACAGTATAAAGAAAGGTGGTATGCTGGCATGCAACTATGCAGATAAAACAGTGACAGTAAAAATGTTCACATAAAACGTTAATAAAAATAAATCAGACTTCTAAATACAATCAATGCATTTAGAAGTTCTCAGACATCTGGGATAGTGCTGTACTGTTGAAGGCATGAAAAAAATCACAAAATAGACTTCTGTAACTACCACAAACAAACTGAAAACCAGTGACATCATAAAAAAGTAATATGGTAGATACACTATCATTCTATATCAAATCTCGGGTCTATATCACGTCATCGAACGCTGAAAACAGCGAATGATGATTGATTGACCCCATTTCACTGAAAGCTGAAAATATCGACAGCTCAGAACAGCGATTTCTTTCCAAGGGAAAGAAGTCACTGTTCCAACAAAAAGAAAAAGTAAACAGTTAAAACACATACACATCTACCTTAACCCTACTTCTAACCCAAAATAAAAAAGTAAACAGTTTAAAACATATATCCAGCTAATTTAACCCTACTTCTAAACTCCCCCAAAAAAGTAAACATATATACACTTAACTAAACCCTACTTCTAACCCTAAGGTGTACACTAAATATATTACTAGATATGCACTTACCTTAACCCGCACCCTAACCCTAAGGTCAGTAACTATTGCACATTTATGTTTGGAAGCCATACCGGATAAGGGAATCTGTGAGACTACAGTGCAAAACATGGCAAACTAACGAAGCTGCCAAGTGACTTCTTTCCCAGGGAAAGAATTAGCTGAAAAGCCGCTTTGCTATTTTGCCTGTTCGCTATTTACAGTTCAGTGAAAACGCATTTGATAACGTGATAGGGACCCCAAATCTCAAGTTACACTCATAAAATGTAGTACACTGTCTATGAACATTGTTACAAGTCTCTGCACCACATCAGGGTTTATCTCAAGGAACCTTTTTGTCTGTCATTTCATGCAGCGGATTCAGGCTATAAACTATTGAGTTGCTTGCTGTAGTGCAGTGTTTGAGACCCTCAGCCTCCACTTGCCTACTGTTTGACTTTGAGCAAGTTACTTAACTAGACAGAGCTTCATGGCTGAGTGTGAAAAAAGTTCCATGTGCATCAATGATCTACCTGGATTAACAAGAAAAATAAATAAATACAAATAAATAAATAAATAAATCAATACAAGTAGCCAGTCACACAAGCATCCATCATACCAACAAATGCCAGCTATTTCGAGCAGGCTACCCTCAATGATGCCCATTCACATAATTTAATTCATCTGTATTCCAGCTTTGTCAATCTGTTGTTTATGTGACTATGAACACACAGTGAATACACTATGTAACAAACCACTTAGCCACCTGCCACATGTGCATCGACCAGCAAGTCGGGTTGATTGCTCCCATGCAGAGCTACTCACAACTAAAAAGAGCACGTCTTACTATTCATTTTACCAACCAGTTTTGCTGAGAATTCCACATGTTGAGTCATGTCTGCTAATGATTGTGGAGGCAGCTCACACTTGTTCAAAGCTGACATCATCAAGGGATACAGTAAATTCATCTGGTAAATGCTTTAAGAGAAGGATAAATACATCATGGTTTTTAATCCACCAGAGGCTGGAATGCAGACACGAACATCTGGAATTTTTACAACAAACTGTTCTTTACTGAATGCACAGTAATAACCCCCCTCCCCAAATTACCAGATTACTTATATATAAGAGAACTACTAAGGAACAATCAAAGTAATATGCACTGAAGTAAATGACTGATACAGGTTGTACTTTTTGTTTATTTTCCTCCTGCATATGGCTTGGATCTTTCTGCAGCCAGTTTTACAACACACCTGGTTCTGAAAGGTTCACTAATGTACCACTGAACACAGTTAAAGCCAGTCAAAAGTACTTGTCAGAAAACATGCCTTTCAGATAAATGCATGTAGGGGAGCAAGAAACTATAAATATTATGCAGTTTCATCATACAAAAGGACCGGTATGAATGCCTGAACTGAAGCAGTCTATGTGCTTGTCTTTTGAGCACATGTAGGCATCTGTGCTGTTTATTTTTTATGTAAAGCTTCCCCTTTGAGTAACTGAACAAAGTGGCATCTTAAAAGGCCGCTTTCAAGGTCAGTTTGAAACTACCTCTAAATAAAAACAAACAAAACTTCCATTGTGGAATACACTCTGCAGAAAACCTCTTGTGACTAAATTATCCTTTTTGCTATATAAAGTATCAATCAAATTGTCAGAAAGCAGTTTAAATAAGCAATGACAGCATTAGCCTAATTCAGTTCTGAATTGTATTACCATGCTAGCTCCTTAGTAATACTACAACAAATGCAAATGCAACAATAGGTCGCACTGTTCAGTGGTTATAGGAAGTAGAATAGAGCAGTTCACTGTTATTCTATGGTTATAAGAAATGGAATAGTGCACTCCACTGTTACTCTGTGGTTATATGAAGTGGAATAGAGCAGTTCACTGTTACTCTGTGGTTATAGAAAGTGGAATAGAGCAGTTCACTGTTATTCTGTGGTTATAAGAAGTGGAATAGAGCAGTCCACTGTTACTCTGTGGTTATAGGAAGTGGAATAGAGCAGTCCACTGTTACTCTGTGGTTATAGAAAGTGGAATAGAGCAGTTCACTGCTATTCTGTGGTTATAAGAAGTGAAATAGAGCAGTCCACTGTTACTCTCTGGTTATAAGAAGTGGAATAGAGCAGTCCACTGTTACTGAGTGGTTATAGAAAGTGGAATAGAGCAGTTCACTGTTATTTTGCGGTTATAAGAAGTGGAGTAGAGCAGTCCAGTGTTACTCTTTGGCTATATGAAGTGGAATAGAGCAGTCCACTGTTACTCTGTGGTTATAGGAAGTGGAATAGTGCAGTCCACTGTTACTCTGTGGTTATAGAAGGTATACTAGAGCAGTCTAGTTTTACTCTGTGGTTATAGAAAGAGGAATACAGCAGTCCAATGTTACTCTGTGGAACCAAGGTATGACTAGGGATTTTTTTTGGAAAATGACTGCAACTAGTCATCTTTAAATCAGACGAGGCTCCCTGTGGTTCATGAAACAAACTTTTAACATGAGCATGCCTATTGCCAAGAATTTTGTCTTGTTCCATTATCTCGGCATGCTTGTCCAAAGATGGCAGGAGTTTTCACTGCTTGTGGACAAACTTGGTCACCTTATAATGTTCATGTTCTTTTTCTCAATATTCTTGTTGAACTTATTTAAAGTTTTGCTGAACTGTTTTATATTTGTATCTGTGACTTGATTTGATGACATGCCAGTTTGCTTGATGTGCTGGTTTGTTCTAATTAAGCTGTTTTGATTAACATTTTGATATTGTTGTTGCATCTTCCTGCTTGCTACAGCCTTTTGCAACTATTCAATACAGTGTAGTGATTTTTTTTGCTACCAATAAGCAAACCTAACATTGTCTTGGTAATATTCTTTGGGTTCTGGTTGCAAGGCAGTGAGACATTGCCCTGCAGTATGTTTGGCAGAGGACATGTGGCTGAAGTGAAATTCAGCTGTAAAGACAAATGCTTGTCCCAGATTCATTGCAGACACAGAGAAGCATGCAGCACTGTGCCCACAGGTATGCACGTGTATGAGTATAGGGGGAATAAAGTGTGGTTGGTATACAGTGCATGCTTATGTAAGTACAACATACAGAAGTGTGTACAGCATGGAGAAAATCATGCACCTGCTGTAGCCACACTTATTCTCTGGCATGTGTTTTAAGCAATGTTCCTTAGACACTGCAAAGGGGAAATGGTCTACATACACATAATTAATAAAATGTACTCCCATTGTACACTGCTTTCTCACTGACACACCCGTTGGGCATCCAGCTGCTGATGTGTGCCATACTGCTTCCTGTCTATTCATACCTTGGGGGCCATGCAAATCCCTTCATTACTCAGTTAAAGTTAGCCAGTGAACACCATCTAACACATTACAAAGCTAAGTAAATCTGAAGTAGAGTGGATTATCAAATAAAGCATCATGATGTGTAAATTAAACCTTTACATTTATAAAACCAGTTTTATAAAACTAAAAAACAAAAATGAAGCAAGGTTACCAGTAATCATACTGTTAATAAGCGACACAGTCTAACTACTGCAAGGCAGTTTGGAGGCTGAGTTCAAAACTGTAAATAAACATCTAGAATAGCTGATATACAAGTAGTTAAACAGCTTAATTTGCTTTGTTTTAAGTAAATGCACGCAACTAACAGCATATTGTAATTAACACATATATATCTTGTAAATTACTCTGTTTTTCTCTCTGATACAGTAACTTCCTACAATTTATTAGTCTGTTTCTCATTTTGTTATAGTGTACTATATTGTGCTGTAATTTCTGTAAATTCTTGTAAAATGCTGTGCAATCATAATGAGTTTGTAGAGCTTTTCTACCCGGGCCTCCGTTGAAAATGGGCTCCTATCCCAGTCGGACTTTCCCAGTCAACAAATGTCAATAAATAAATAACATAAATCTACTATCATAAACAAATCTATACAGAATTTCTGCCATGCATGCAGCACATTGATGCTAGGTTAAAGACTTGCTAAAAGGATCATAAAATTTACATTTACTTCATATGAAGAAAAGCACATGGAAATGATGTTCTTTTATGAATCAGAAGAGAAATCTTAGAAACAACCTCTGGTCACCAAAAGGTTTTAAATACAATTCTTGTTACATGTGTAGGGGGCTTTAGAAATGCTGACCTTGTCTGGAGACAATCTCAAGCGGTAGCAGGAACACTTTGAGGAACTTATGAAATTAGTGGAGATGCCCTCCTGTGACAAAGTGGTACCAGAAACAGATAGTAGAATAAGAGACACTGAGATCAGTGTGGTGAGGCTGTGAGTGTTGATGAGAGGAAGCAGTCATTGGTGGTTTGTCATGGTTATCATGCCTTTCTAATACTGCATGGAAAGGTGGGACAGTACTTCTGTACTGGTAGACTTGGGTAGTCACCCCCCATAGCTCTCAACCATGCAGAATTTTGCAGAATGTCCCTGATTTTGTATCATAGTTTTGCCTTGTCCATCATAAAATGTTTGATTTTCTGGTATCAGTCAGTAATGCCAGACATTAATGATTCATACTCCATATTGTTAACAAAATACAAGCTGATGTTGTTCTATTCACTTTTTGTAAGAGTTAGAGTAATATTTAAAAATGATCCCCGATTTTGGCTTTTTCCTCTCCCCAAATTATTTTTGACTTTGACCGGAATTATGAAGCGAAGAAGTTGAGATGTATGATGGCCCCAATTTTATAAAATGAGATACGAGTATGTATACCAAATATAAAGGGATGAGATTACTTAGCTTCACTGGGAAAGCATATCCCAGGGTGTTGGTAAGACAATTGCATCTAACAGACAAGCCTCTGACTCAGGAGCAGCAATGTGGATTTCCGTTCAGGCCATGGATCAGAAGATCAAACGTTGTCCTTGCATGGAACCTGAATAGGTTAATAGGTAGTTACTAGACTTGTGGTCGAGGGAGACCATTTAGAAGCCTATCTGAAATTCACAGTTACCTTCAAGCAGTGTCTGGTTAAATGACTTCATCAAAGTCACACAGAAAATGAATTAGGGCTGAGGAAATTGTACCACAGGGACTAGAGTCCACTGCTCTGTGGGTCATGCTAGTCTGCCTGTACCATCTACATGTGTTTTGGGGGCTTGGATAAGATATATGTACCTGAAAGAAGTGATGGTTTCACTCACTTTCCCCATGGAATTATCCAAGGAGCAGACAGGTAGCATTTTTATTTAGTCTATATGCCATACCAAAAGAACACAGCTTCTATTTTCACCCAGTTCAGCACCTGTCATTAATTGCTGCACCAGCTTGGGAGATGTCTTAAGTTAACTTGAGACTGTTCAAAGACTCTTTAGTGACATGAATCTGACTTGTAGGTCACTGATATATGATAGCACTGATATGATATATTCTAGATAGATATAGTTACATAGATACAGACATAGATATATCAGTGTAAGATCAGGCAGAGGGGAACTAAGAACATATCCTTGAGGTATTCCTATGCTGATATGTGACTGGGATGACTGTGAGGAACCCTGTTTCACTTATGATGATCTATTATTTAGGTAGCTGATAAGCCCAAAATTCTGGAACATACTAGTTTGGAGAGGAAATAAAACATGCATGATCTATCATGTCAAAAGTTTTATTGAGGTCATTGTAAAGACCACGTGTTGAGTCCATTATGTTTTGCATTAGGAACAGCTTCAAGGCTGTAATAGTGGTCTTACTAGTGGTGACGGCATGCTGAAAATGAAGTAATGAGTGGTATTTGTTAACATAAATCCAAGAACTTGTGGTTAATGATTTGTTTCCAGGATTTTATAGGTAAAAGGTAAATAATGAAATGGCATGAAAACCTGATAACTAGCTCAGAGAGGAGACTTTGTAGAAAAGGATGACCAAGGCATTTTTCCAAGTGAAAGGGAAGATCTCAGACAAAAGGAAACATTAATACTCTGTGAGCAGTTGGCTTATAAATTGCATTTACTGTTTAAAAGAAAGCAGTGGGGAACCATCTGTAGCTGGACTCCCTTGGTTGGGTAACTCATTAAGTTCATGAAGATGGCTGAGGAGATCTTTTTGAACTGCAAAGCAAAATAAAAGGAGACAAAGGGCTAAAGAATCCATCAGTAACAACATTAAAAATTAACCAGTATTGAAAATGCTGTATTTAGGAAAGTTTAGAAATTCACCCTAAGGTGTTCTGCACTTATAACACTTCCATTCTTATCCAAAATGGAACAGGTCACATAAAGGGAAGAGTGTATTTTCTTGCTAAACTAGTTACCTCATTTAAAATCTCCATGGCTTTACTTGATAGTCTGCTCTGTCTATTCCTGAAAAATATGTCTCTTATCTTTTCACATCTTTCTTTTGTTAACACCTTTATTGGATTATCACTTAAGATATAGGCAAATATACATTTATATAAAAGAAAATAAAACATACTGACATGTTCCTAATTACAAACATTATACATTACATATGTTTTTATTTTTATATAATTATCATCAATCCTTCGTTACATAAATTGCTCAGTTCCTACTTTACCTTAAATCTTGCTCCTCCTCCAAAATATTATTCTGCATGTACCGTTCCCACCATTCTATTTTTGCTATGCAATTTTGCTTCTACCTTTTTCTAAAGATCCCATGTCCACTTCTTTTATCTCTGTTAAAATATTCAATACTTAAAATTCAGTTTGTTTAGACTCTGATTTACATTTTCTAGTAATTGCTGTTGTGGCAGTCCCCAGAATTAAACTGAGTAATGCCTTACTATATCTAGACAATTCAGATCCTATATCCCAGCTCAAAAAAACAATTTCCTTAGTTACAATCATTTGCTCACCCAATATTTCTGAGAACTCTGTAGGAAATTTTTGAAGTAGGCTAACTCATTACGCTCCCAAAACATATGTTCTCAGTTACCTCTTCCTTCCCCATCACACCTCCATTTGCTATCGACAAGAGGAAATATTCTTTGGAATCTGAGTGAGGTATTAAAATACCTGTGCAAACACTTCCAAACTCTTCTAGATTTGTTGCATAACTGGGAGCCATACATACTTCCTCCCATTGTTTCCTTGTGAATTGCTTATCCAATCTCTGCCTTCACAATCTTTTCTAACCTCCTCTGATTGTTCCCTATAGTTATAGTGCAATATTTTGTATGCCCTAGTAATTATCCCTTTTTTAATGGCAGTTTCTGTTCTAGATTCAGCTAAAAACAGAGCAGGTCTTTCACTTAAGATTCTTCTCTCCCTTTCTCTTTGCTGTACTCTATCAATCCCTGATAGGGAAGGTAGTCTGTAGCCTGCAGTTCAAATGCCTTACTGGCCTCTTTCCATTCTATTACTTTTCTTTCTCTCATTATTTGATCCCACTACCTTGGTTCCTTTATCAGTTTTCTCCAGTAAATTCCAGTCCCCTCTTGCCTATTCTCTGTACTAATCGCAGTCATCCCTATCGGCAAAATTTCCTTTCTCCATTCTCACATTAGCTTAATTCTTAGAATACTTTCTGCTACTTTATGAATATAATATTTTGAATAGCTGGTGTTATTCTCCTTAAAGATCTTTATCCAAAATCATACCTTCTCCTTATTTCTTGAATTTCCCCACTGTTTCATCATCATCATCATCATCCTTTTTCACATTTGAATTATAGTTTTCTGCTTGTGTTGTGTATATGAGCTTTAACTGTGTATTTTTAAAATATTCCTTAAAATCAGGTAATCCTAAACCCCCTTGTTCTGTTGGAAGAATCAACTTATCCCACTTGACCCTTGCCCTCTTCTCTTCCCAGATAAATTAATTCAGCTCTTTATTAATTATTGTCCAGAACTTCTCCTCTGTTTGATAAAAGTATACCTGACCTGCAATATAAACTAAAGGGAATAAAAACATTTTCACTGCTTGTATTTTGCAATCAATACCCATAAACATTTGCTTCCATTTTCTCAGTTTTTGTTTTATCTTTTGTTTAGCTTCTTCCCGCATATCCATAGCTGCCATAACATAATAATTTCTAAGCCATACTCCTAACTACTTCATTTTATCATTTTCCCATAAATATGGATATTTATGGACCAATTCATGTGTGGGTGCATAGTTTACAGCTATAGCCTTCACTTTATCTAAATTAATTTTATATCACAAAAAGAACTGAAACTGTATTAAGATGTTCCACAATACTGATATATCCTTTTCTGGTTTTATCAGGTGCAAAATAATATAGTCTGCAAACAAAGCCAATTTTTTCTTGAACCACACTAATTATATCCTTGAATTTATGACTCCCTTATTTTCTTGCCAATGGCTCTAAATATAAAGCAAAAAATAATGGAGAAAGAGGAAACCCTAACCTGGTTCTTCTGTTAAGACAGTTTGTTTGAGAGGAATCCTCCCACTTTAATTTTGCTTCCAATTCCCCATATATCCTCTTAATTAACCATATTATTGTATCAGAGAATGCAAACACTTTCATTGCCCTACTCAAAATTCCAGTTTACTCTGTTGAATGCTTTCTTCTGCATCAAGGCCCACCAACAGCAGCATTATCTTCTTATATTCTGCGTCCCTCTGGATCATCATTGTTCTATTAATCTTGTCAAATGTTTGCATCACTTCCACAAAACCACATTGATCCATACCTATTAAGGTTGGCAACACCTTTGCCAATGTTTTTAGCCATTATAGATGTAAACACTTTATAATTATGGTTTAAAATTAAAATGGGCCAATAGGAAGCTGAGTGTGATGACTCTTTACCATCTTTAGGTATTACTTCCACTACAGCTTTATTCCAGGATGTTGGTGCTTCCCTCTCCTTAAAATACTATTAAACAAAATCTTCCAGATCTTTATAATTTTCTTTCCTCCTAGCTTCCAAACCTCCACAGGAATACCATCTAATCCTGGAGACTTTCCTGCAGATTGACTATATGTCACTGTTTTTTTCTCATGTCCTCCTGTCTTAAGTGTTAATTGTTGAGCCTCATCTACCTCTAACTTTGGCATACTTCCATAAATATTTCCATTTGTGAACTTTCATGATTTCCACATTTCTCTGTTTTATACACATTTTCTTAATATTTCTGAAACATCTACAATACCTTCACAGGATCTTTGGTTATTTTTCTTGTTATAGGTTCCCTAAGTTTGCCAACAACTCTTTTTACTTTCTGCTGCCTAAGTCATTGTGCTAAATGCTTTTGCGCACTGGAGTTATGATAAAAACAGTTGTTTAACAGCAATCTTTCTCAGCTTGTGCATATTATCCAGATACTCTATTGTTGTATCATTAACACCCTGCAGTTGAACCTCTTCTTGCTCTGTGAGATTCCCCTTATTCTGCAATACTTTAAACTTTGTCAGCCCCTCTAAATAATCTCTGTTATTTCTTAACTATCTCTCTTTTTTCTTTTATTTCTGCTCTATTGTTAAACTCAACTTGAATTTTATCCCACTCACTAGCTTTACCTTCTGATGAAATTTCTGTCTTCCCTGATAACTCTTGAATAATTTCCAGTACACATTCCTTAAATTTCTCTCTTTTAATAGGTAGTTGGGAAAGCACCAGTGTCTCATTTTTACTTCATTATTCTACATTTTTATCTTAATTGTTATTGGTGAATGATCTGAAATAGTTATTGGATATGTGTCAAAGCTTTCAGTAAAATGTACATGTTCCTGTGAAACATAATGTCTGTCTACCCTTTCACAGTTATTGTACATTGAGAAATTATATGTAAATTATCTCCAAGTTCCTACTACTAAATTCATGTCCTCCATACCAAGAATTTATATACATTTCTTCAGGACTCTACCGTCTTTTCTTATATTTTAATTTCTAGGTCCCCCAGATATGTCCTCAGTGTTGCAACTGAAGATGTGGTCCCAACCTATACGTAATATTCCCTGCTGAAAGCTAATTATTTTTCCCAAAATTTTCTTAAGCTCCATAATAGCAATTTTAGGTGGAATATAAATACATGCCAGCTTAATCATCTAACCTTACAAGTAGCCTCTTATTAACACAAATCTGCCATTATTATCATTTCTCCCCACTTGTATCATTATTGGAGGTCTTCTAGAAATTAGTATAAGTACTCCTCTTTTCCTTTGTCCCTGATGTTCTGCTGAATATCCATCCTGAAATCTTTTCTTTGTCGAATTTGCATGCTCATTTCTTTCCAAATGTATTTCATGTTGCATTGCTATTTGCACTCTGCATTTCTTAATATAATTAAATATGCTTACCCTTTTGTGTATACCTGTGAGATCATTTACATTCCAAAATAATATGGATAGTGTATCCATTATGACAAGAAGTTACTTATTCCCAACTATCATACTGCCGTCTTTCTTGGCTGCATTTCTTTGGGCATGTAGAGCAACCTAGAAACCTTATCATTACATTTCTTTCATCTTTGCAAACAAGCAATAATAATGGATGGGGTGGATGTTATATAGGAGTAATGAACTGACAAGGGATGAGGCACACACATGCATACATACATACACACACACACACACACACACACACACACACACACACACACACACACACACACACACACACACACACACACACACACACACACGATGAGACACACAAAGAATGTCACACATAGATACAGACATTCACAGAGCAGGCAGACAAAAGGACAGAGAGAGACACAAACACACACATGCACACATAGACACCCATGCGTGCGCACATACATATATTGATTATGTACAGTTCAGATGTCTAATTGTAACCTAATGAATGAATTTATTCAAGTAATCATTGCCATAGTGATGTATTTCAGGTTTTTGTCTCAGATGTAGTGCAAACTCTTACCAGCATACAAATACACACACACACACACACACACACACACACACACACACACACACGTAGAAATACATAGATAGTCACACACAGGCATACAGACATGCATGCCCTTATAGTTGCTGGTGCTGCAGTAACTTAAGTTAGTTATGTTTGTTTATTTTTCCTCTCAATAGCTGGGTTTTTTAGAACCACAGTTAGTGAGAAGAAAGGGATTGGAATGTCTTTGTAGTTGCTGCTACAGTTATTTGCTTATTTTTTTATTTTATATTTCCTGTTTTTAACTGTGGATGTTTAACATCATTAAGCAATCAGTTTGAATGATTTTATGTTTTTTAATCTGTGCTTCATTGTAGTTTAGTATGTTGCTCAGAAGCTGTGGATTTCCTTTTCTTGGGCTCTCCTCATACATTAAGGCCTAATGGAGAATGCTTGTTTCCCAATAGGATTTTGTTTCATGTTCTCTCCATTTTCAAACTAAGTTTTAGCAAGCATTACACTTGTATTTCCCTCTTACCTTAACAATATAAATATTTATCCTGGATCTGTCACTGTGTCAGAAAGAACCATGCATGCCTCATTCATGCATTACAGTAGAACACTAGCTTCTAGTCCATTATTTTTAACTCTTGTCATCAGTACATACACATTTTGTAAGTATCTTGTTCTTACAGGAAAACAGGTAGTGGCTGTCCATTGTGATATGGTTCAACCAGATCATTGTAATGATGACCCAAATTAATTTCAAGCTTGTTAATATCCTAGTACAGGAAAATATGCATATTAATGACAAATGTATGTAGCAGAAAGGTGTTTTTCCTTGTATGATACAGATAGGATCAATATTTTATTAAAAACTTTCAAATTTGTAATTTAACTAGGAGGAGCAGAGAGAGAATGAGAGACAGACACCAGAAATATATAACTCTGCTGTCTCGTGATATCAGAAGCATGTAAAATTAACCAGTTTAGGCCATATTCATTGAACAGGGAGGTGACCATAATTTGTATACAGCTGAAGTATTCCTTATACAGTAGTAATGAGACTCTCCCTGTCCTAAGGCCAAGGCAGGGCATTTTTTTCCTGAGGACCTTCTAGATCTTCATCAGATTCAGTAATGCATAAATGTCAAAGTCATGTCAGGAGCATAAATCATTAATACCAGAACAATGACTCTACCTAAAATAAAATATATAAATAAATATATAGACACACACAAGTATATGACACTTAGTCATATACTCATATCTTCGACAGCAACAAGATGAACAAAAACTGTTCAATCCAAAAATAAATTTAAAAAAGTCTTTTTGCAGAGGAGTAAGTGCCCTCTGCATCCTCACATGTTGGGTGCTGTGCCTCCACACCCCCTGCTAATTATATATACCATCTCCTGGAATGCTCTTCAACGGGGAGAGGGCAAGTTACCCTATTCCCACTATTCATGATTTTACACCAAAACAAAGCCGGCAATGTTTGCTCATCTGATTTCTAATCTGCTGATTAGTCTTTCTTTTAGTGAGGTGATCACACCCTGTAGTGTAGCTATGGCAGGGCAGAGGGAGCAAGTGCCCTGGGTGGAAAGTGTTGGGGGGCATGATCGGCCAATCCCGAGCACTCTTTAATGCAAACCTTCTCTAAAAGCTGATATTGCATTTGGAGTCAAACTTGAGCACTGTTGTGCTCCAGTTTAAAATATTTTTTTTTAATTTTTGTTAAGGTAAATCCAGAGCACTGTAGCACCACATGCATATTGTAAATTATGCTTTCTGCTTGCTTCAGCTCTCTTTCAAAGTAAAACATGAGTGCTGTAGTGCTCCATGTAGGGAATAAAGATTTTTCTTTTTATTGAGACAATGAGAGGAAGAGGGACAGGAGTAGGGAGCAGAAACAGGACCTTATTGGTTAGGGCAGGAGAAGTGAGGGTGTGTTATGCATTTGATCACTTGGTTGGTATGCTACTATAAGGAGTGGCCATTTTATTTATTTTGCTCTTCACCTGAAGAGCAAGAAAGTTGGGGGGAGGGGCTTGGACATGGATTGGGTACTGTCTGCTAGAAGCCAGCCTTTTGGCATGATCCTGCAGAAGTCCTTTTTTTGTTTGCTCTTCACTTGAAGAGCTGAGGGGATTGGGTGCTAGTTCTTTGTACTGGCACAGGATGCTGGGTGAGCCATCTACACATCTGTTCCTCTGTTCGCACACCATCAGTCACCTCAATGACACCCATACATACATATATAAAAATAAAAGCCACTGCAAGCAAAAGTCCAACAAATCAAACTACCACACATATCTGACATACTGAATCACATAAACAAAGGAAACCAATGTCATTGCAGACCAATGATCAAAACCATTCAAGCACAGTTTTCTGCAGTGCAGTTATACTTCCTTCCACCTGAATACGGAAAATTCTAACCCAACATCCCATCTTATTTTTATGTCCTATCTCCATGGCTGCACAACCACAAGGAAATCAAAAAACTCCATAAACTGTGACATTTTGAAACAGCACAGTTCTTTTTCAACACAACTACTAGAACCTCACTTCAAAAAAACCTTTAAAATTTTGCTGTTTTGTTCCAAAAAATGTTGCTAAAATTGTTTTTGATGAAACATGTTGCAGACGTTCAGGCCTTAATCAAGTCTCTGGAGTACATCTAGTTATCCAAGTAGTTTGTTTACTTATTTGTCTTTGTTTACCAGGAAAGTCCAATTTGGCAAAGCTCCTTTCAGCAAAGATCTGGGGAGAAAAGCCCCACATTACACATCTGAATAACCTAACTGTAAAAATATACTATAACACTTAGAACAATATAACTTTACAGTAAGCACGTGTTACTTTCCCTATACAGTATTTATAGTAACTTACGCTCAGAGATATCTATAGAATATAGTATATACAGCACCCGAGACTTACACACAGATCGGTAGAATATTTCGCATTATGCTGCAATGTATGCACATACTCCAACTGTAATATTAGCACACATACAGCAAATAAGGCATATGCATGGTTTTATCTAAACAGTCACATTCACGGACACCCTGCTATACAAGATTGCTAAAGTAAAAGTGTGAGGATTTAGTGATATTTGTTTGATATGATTTAATGAGGTGGTGAATTAGTAATGACGTTGGTACAAGCCCAGTAGTGTTATATTGAAGGGTATGATTCCAAGGGATTGTAAATTACAGATGGGCAGTTGTGAGCAGTCTTAAAAGGAAAAAAGACTAGCAGATTAGACAGTGCCTGACAGTTAAGGGAATGAAATACCACACAGTGATGTGTTCAGTTTACATTGCAATTTTATTGTAAGATTGTTCCAGGATAGCTATCTAAGAGGTCTGTAGGTCTGTGAAAATCGATTAGACATGGAGAGGACAAAGTCTGAGCTACATAATCTTATGTGCATATTCTGTTAGTGATCGTTTTGTTTTATGTAAAACTCCATAAAATCATATTTTGTGGTTAGCTTTTTGAATTGCCTGTTGGAGTTGCTGATAGAATTGTAATCTATCATTATCCCCATGAATTTCATATTTTGCACTTACTCATTTCTAGTATTTTTGGCTGATAATATTGTTAAGTTGTAGGGCGGCCATGGTGGTGCAGTGGTTAGCATTGTCACCTCTCAGCAAGAGGTTCTCCGGTTCGATCCTCGGCTGGGGTGCCTTCTGTGTGGAGCCTGCATGTCCTCCCTGTGATCGCGTGGGTTTCCTCCGGGTGCTCCGGTTTCCTCCCACATCCCAAAGACATGCTGCAGGTGGTTTGGACACTCTAAATTGGCCCTAGGTGTGAGTATGTGTGTGTGAGTGCCTTCTGTGGAAGGTTGGGCATCAGGCTGGCAACTTGACACTGTAAAACTCCACGGCCAATCATGAGCGGACAGGTGATCTGCTGTGGTGACCCCTAACTTGGAAAAAGCTGAAAGAAGAAGAATATTGTTAAGTTGTAATAGTTTCATTGTTGGATTAGAGGTGAAGACACCATTACTTTAGTTTTATTTTGGTGTATGAGTAGCTTAGCTTGTTTGTTACAGACGTTGTTAGTGTATATAACAGCTAACTCACAATAGAGGCAGATGCAGTAGAGGATATAGAGCCGACAAGGGGTCTACAGTGTTATGACATCATCTGGAAGCAGCAGCAATGACCTGTGGGCTTTATCAGTAACAAACCTAAAATAAATTCTTACTGTGCCAAAAGTTAGACGTTGCCCGTTCGATTCTCAGTTAGACCGTCTTCTGTGTAGCGACATGCGTGAATGGGCGTTCCTTCATTGAAGATTGTGCATTAGGCCTGGCAAGCCAGTATGTAAAAATCTACTGCCAGTCATTAGTGGACCGGAGTTCCGCTGTGGCGACCCCTAACAGGGAAAAGCCGAAAGACTTTTAAGACTGTGCCAAAGTAGCAGTTCTATAATCTGCATCCAGAGGCAGTCAGAATAAAACAGTGCAGAAAATGTACTGAGTTATAGAATGATGATGTGGTGCTGATACCTGCATAGTCAATATCTATTTTCACTTCTATAATCTTGCTAGGAAGATCACAGAAAACACTATGCATATTATATCTTGGGTCAGATTTTTAAAAAACAGAATGTCTTTGGTGATAAAGAAATGCAAATTCTAACACAGATGTAATGTAATTCACAGAAGGGCAAGAGAAAATAAGGAAGGTGTTCAGCTAAGAGCAGGGGTGTGAAGGGTTTTTGGTTATCATAATTTACTGACTGCAGCAACTGACAGAAGCAGCTTATAAATAAGTGTGTGTCTGTTTGTCTTGGGAACTTGGCAGTACTGCACACTTAAAGCATAATGCAGTATGGCAGAGACAATTAAAATGAAGACACTGTCAATACGAGTTCCTTATCAGAATTCAGCTGAAGATGGATGATCAGTTTACTGTCTTAACTGGGTTGGTCCAACTGAGCCAGAGGCCCATTTTCAGTGGAGAAAAGCTCCAAACAATAAATAAACAGTCATGCAAAAGATACAGTAACATAGTGGTCAAAAGTACAAACACATAATATAAAGATATAAGATGAAGTTCTATAACACAGTAAACAATAATCCAATGGAAAGAGTTGAGAGAGGGTCTGCTAGGGTAGAGTCTGAATATTTCTTTTAAACAAGTTTTAGTTTTCACACTGAATCTTGCTTTAAAGTGTATCTAGTAAAATGGTTGCATAGCCCTGCTTCATGGCACAGGGGGATGAAGCCCTGACTATGCACCATGCAACCCATGTTGGGCACTAGAAGGACTGGGGTGAAAGAGGACTTGCTTGAGTGACCAATACCAGCTGTCCCATCCTGGAGGGAGAGAGAGGTGGCTAGGGTTCCTCCATTAACAATACCTACTGGTGTGTAGATGATCACTGGTGAAAAGGTCTGGACAGACTGACACAGATGAAGTGGTTTGAGCACTATTGATGTGTGGATGATCACTGGTGAAAAGATCTGGACAAACTCACACAGCTGAGTGAGCAGTACCGAGCTGGGGAGACAGGCGTGTTAAATCATGCATGTCTCTCCCTTACATGGCAGCCACTGTGAGTCTGAAAACCACCTCCTCTGAAGTGGTCAGTGGTATGGGTTGAGGTCTTCCATGGGACCAGAGTCTAGCCTGTTCCACAATGCATGACTATCACCTTACAGTTGAAAGAATACATTGACAAAGCCCCCTGGATGGGAATATGTGAGCTGTAGGTCTCTTGACCATCCAGAGATAGCAAGTTCTCACTTCTGGAAAGAATAAATGAGCCAATGGAGCACAGGAAGGAGAGCCATCCAATAAGTTTCATACATTACATTAAAAGTAAATAAATGAATATAGATGGTTGCAGTGGCAAGTGTTCTTCTGAAAAATAAACTGCCACTTCCATGTCTCTTGATGTTTCTTATAATAAGAAGATGAATCCAGAATGAAGACGATCCTAGTTAACCCACCCTGGAGTAGTGAGGGATTCAGGTAGATGGTCTGAATTTTCTGAGTTTATATTTAAGCAAGTACTGATGCTTAAAGAAACCTGAACATGCTAATGGTGAATATACATTTGGCATCAGTTTTGAATTTAAAATTTGATGTAAGATCAGTTACGAACATCCATCAAAAGTAATAGTTTTCAGGAGGTGGATTACATATCCATGTACTTGTTGTGCTTTAATCAATTTCAAATTAACTATTGCTAGTTCTTCCAGCTTACACTAAGACTGCCAAATAACTTGTGATGAGTCAAGGTAAGGGCCATCCAATTTCTTTGTGGCCCACTATCAAGGAGCTAATTCTGAAATACAGTCTGACAACATGCACTAAGTGGTCTCAACAGCAGTCAGATATAAGGTGGCAATAACATGGACTCATTAAGGTACTGTAGATGCAGGTCAAATGTAACTCTTAAGCAAATACAGTAGTGTTTAAATAACTTCTAGTAAATCTACCATAATCTTTAACAAAGTTTGAAGTGTAAAATAAAGTTTGCTCTATTTCGAAAACTTTTTGTAATTACTTTTTCCAGTTTAGAGTTTAGTAGTGTTTTTGAATGTTTGAAGTTGTTTAAATCTGGATGTATTTGTATCAGATGTAGCAAACAAAATGTAACAGCTTGTCAAAAGTGATCTAAAAAAGTGATATTAGTCCAGATCAGCAGAACCATATAAACTACATCGATCCACTTTTGAAGTGTGTTTATTGGGAGCATTTAAATGAAACTACATTACACCTTGTCAATATTAATATAGTTATTTGCTGTATATTTGACAAGACATGTAAAGCAGATAAAAATTATTTTAATCCATTCCAGGAAAAATACAACACAACAGGGTTGCTGTCAGCTACTTAGTCTCACACCACTGCCATTTTTTTTCCAAGGACTAGAAAGTGTATAATTTGCAATGTGTATGTGTGTGTGAGTATGTACGTATGTATGCATGTATATATACATATGTATAACTATGTGTATATTTTATATATATATATATATATATAGGTTCACTTTATAATCTCGAAATTCTGAAATACCGAATTTCAGAATATCGAGATCATAAAGCCGGAACACCACAATCCCGAATGCCCATAACCGTGAAATTCAAAATCCCGACACTTACATACACACACTCACATACACACAACTGCCTCCACACACAAACAAAACTAACCTACACCCCCCACTTATATATTCTAACTCCGAGACTGCACAATCACACACACAGGCAACTCACACCCACACATTTCACAGCCCCTTGCATACACACATCACAACCAAAACACACACTAACATACACTACAACACATAACCTACACACTCATACAAACTTACCTGCACTTACATCCATTCATACACCGCAAAACCAGGAGCTCCGAACTTCGGGATTTTTAATTTCGGGCTTCTGGTGTTTCCGAGCATTCGGGATTAGAATCTCGGAAAACTGAAATTCTGTATTTCAGTTTTTAGAGATTCTAAAGGGAACCCATATATATATATATATATATATATATATATATATATATATATATATATATTTATATATGTAAAATGTGTGTGTATGTGCATGTTATATAAAATGTATGGGTATGTATTTAAATAAGAGCCTTTAACTTGTGAAATACCCATACGTGATTGACACATACATGATTGCCGGTATTGTGCTGCATTTGAAAAAAAGAAGTGACACAGCGGGGAAAATGCATCTGCATACATTTTGTACATTATGTAAATATTGAGGCCAATATCGATAGCAAAGAGCAGAATCTGTACTGGTTTTCTGAGTGCTTTTGACAATGTGGACTGTGCACCAATGATCAGAAAACTCTGTGATCTGAATTATTAGATGTTTGGTAAGCAGGATTGCAAATAGGTTATCTAATATTCAACAGTCCATCCCATCTGAGCATCAGCACAGTGGGTGAAACATCGTAGATAAAGGTATCCCATGGGGCCCAGTACTGGAACCTATCTATTCAACTTTTATCTACTGGCCCTGGAATGGATGGGTCCCTGTTTCATATTGGTTATACCAATGAAACTGGCTATGTTTGCAAAGAGCACTTAACATGTTTTACTTGGTTAAAGAAACTGGATGTTTAAATGTGTTAGTAAAACTAGATCATGTGTTATGGAGCTAATAAACTAGAAATACCCCATTGTTCATATACTAATAATTTTAAACAGGTGGACAACTTTAAAGATTTTAAGGTCATGGGAAATAAAACGTTGTCTTCTTACACACGTCAACTTAATCTGTAGCAAATGTTACAGAATAATGGAATGTATGTTAACAACATCATTTTGAACTTATTGCTGCAACTTTATTAGGTGTAAATTAGAATATAGTATTTTTTCTAGACACTGGCTATTAAAATGTATTATAAAACTTGAACTAAGTTCAGAAAACACTCCAAACCCCCAAACACATTACCATAAAAGGCTAAGAAGCTTCAGTTTATATTTCTTGTAGTTCATCGTAAACTTAACCAGTTTTCACAGAATCTCAAATAATGGGTTTCCCTCAGTTGTTTAAGTTTGAGCAAAAACTCAAGGAAAAATTAATAAATGATAGGAACCATCAGTAGAAATTTAAGAATAACTAGGTTTTCTGAAATAATTTTAGAATAATATACTTTTTGTCACAATTGAACAGGCACAGTGGAAATTATTTATTGTAGCTTTTTTTAACTAGGTTAGTGGACTGTTGCAGGACTTTTTTCAGCTACATCCAGAGTCACATGGCACAATAACATATACACAACAAATGCAATCTTTGCAAACATGCATAAAACATGTAAAAAAGCAGCTATAAAGCAAATACAAGTTTGTAATAGACACTTTACATACAAGCAAAATAAGCCAAGTCCAATTTATCAATATCCACATGAAATTTATAGGTTTAATTTACTATTTACAGAAAACATATGCCAAGAACTGGAAATTTAAGGAAATCTTAGTTTAACATCACGGTAAATGATATGTTAAGATTTAGTAGTCAGACATAAGGGCTTACTTTAGTTACTTGTATGTGATGTGATATGATTCATTGCAATCAACATGCAGTGAAATGTAGTCACACCAAACCTTAAAGGCTGTACATGTCAAATACATTGTTTATCTTAGAATACTAAAGAATGATTATGACATGCACCTTCAGTGAACTGGCATTAGCATGTTAGTGTTCACACATAAAGTGATGGCATATTCCCACTTTACCTTAAGACTGAATGCATAATGCAGACTGTGAAAGATTTTAATACTAAATCCCAATGAGGCATAAAGTATGGAACCTCATCTAAATGCCTTTCAAGACTAATAGTTTATTCAAGCTTACTTTTCTTTTAAAAGCACCCAAGGTGGGGTTTAATATATTATGAGAAATTTGGCCAGGGCATCAGGGAACTTCCTGTACTTATCATTGTTGTGGGTGAGACCCATTTTGCAGGAGCACTTCCCTTTTCTACCAAGAAATGTGCTGAGTAATTAATGCATAACAATCTTAAAGAAAACATATGGAAAAAAAGAAACAGTAGCCTTATTTAAATTAAATACATTTTACACACTTTCATCAGACAGTATGTTTATGACCAACAGACAGTCATTGAATGGTGGTGATGATGGCCATGGCAGTTTATGCTAAGAAAGACTTAACTGTGCAAAAATAACTCTGGACTATGTGGATATAGTTATCCAGGCAGTATTGCTGTGGCTAACAGTGAATGCTTACAAGGTGCTCTTACTGGCGAGATGCAAAACTCCTCAAGCTAGGTATGTTAAATAATGTCAGTTATTGGAAGAGTGTTTAATTTATTGTATCAAATGCATTTATAATGTGTGGGTATCTGAGTACCAAACAGAAAGTGGGAGAAGAAATCAGAGGTGAACTTTGTTATAATGCTTTATTAGTTATTTACATTTATATCAAATTGTTGAGTAACCAAACATATTAAATGCAATTTTAAACATGGCTTTACTGCAGAAGTCCAATAATTATCCTGTAACTAAAAATGATGATTGCTGTGGTGAAAGTTAAATGAATTGCTTATATACAGCCTCAAATAATGTATTGTCTAGAGGGAATGCATCTTGTTGGGAGAAGAGACAACTCTTGTGCTGTTACATGATTGAGAATGGTTCAGTAAATTAAAAAATAAATAAATAAATTTGAGTGGTGCCCAGGCCCTACTGAATGATAAATTATTGCAATTATGTGAGGAAATGTACTGGTAAAGACTTTACTATTATGGGGAGAAAAGTTATATGGAAAACATGGAAAAACTTGGGACATTTAGAAAATACAAAGAACAAGCTCTATAAAAGATGTGATGTAACAAATGTCAGGCAACATAAACAACTTTGTTTTCTTGTCAGATCCAGGTTAAAGCATAAAAAAGGTAAAGAAGGAGGTTTATTTTGTATCTGTCTATATATCTATCTATCTATCCATCCATCCATCCTATGTTGACAAGGTTAGTCCCACTAGGCTTGTAGCCTATTTTGAGGAGAAACCTGAGGTGGTGTTTAAACTACTATGGGAAATTTGGCTAGTGTATTGGAGAACTTTTGCTTGGAGTACTTCCTTTTTCCATTCCATGCATAGAGGTGGCATGTAGAAACATGGATACAGATATAGAGAAAAGGAGAGGATGGAGTGGTGAGAGAAATGGAGGTGAAAGCAAATATCAATACTGGAGAATGTATGCAGGATTCTGAGGAGATGTTTCAAAGAAATCTGTTTGATGGAGATGAGTCAGCAAATGATGGATGTATAATTACAACCTTCCAGTAAAGAGGGTTGCCAGATGATTTACTTAAAGAAATGGTGGTGCAGAGTGAGCCAGAAAATGAAAATGTATTTTCTCCATAATGTACCCACAGAAAACAAGAAGAGGATGGAGAGACATTACTGAAGAATAGCGATTTATTTATTTATTATTTATTTTAACATTATTTTACCAGGATAAATCCAACTGGACACAAAGTGCCCGTTTTCAGTGGAGTCCTGGGGAGAAAAGCTCCAAGGAAGTTAACAGAATACATACATGGTTTAGATAACAATAAAAAAACTAGTGTACAAGGTAAGAGAAACAAAGAAGTACAAGAACAATTTTGTAAAACAATAAGATAAACAATAAGATACTCGGGAGTAGAACCCCTATTTGCAATATAGTGATGAGATGGAAAAGAAAACATATGCAGAAATAGAAAATGAAGTCAAGAGTGGAGCAGCAGAAAAAAAGACAGAAGAAAATGAAAAATGGAGGTATGTGGTAAGGATTCAAAGTAAAGAAGACAAAGAAAGGGACATGTATGAAGTGTGGAACAATTTAATCGCTCCTTTGGGTGTAAGAGCACACAAGGTAAGAGTATTTATTCTTGTTAAGAAAGAGACATTTTGTGATATTACATCTGAGACTGTTTGTTTCAATAGAAAAAAAAACTATAACCCATGGAATCTTTATGTGATAAAAGCATTTAACAGGGAAACAAAAAAGAAAATTGATGTACAATTTCAAACAGAGGTAGAAAGAAAAACACTTTAAAAAAAAATTTGAAAACTTTACATAAAGAAGTACTTGACCATTGCAAACATTTATAACAAATGGGGGTTTATGGATCAGTGTCTGGGATTGTAATATTTTGTTCAAAATAGAAATATATAAAAAATATATACATATTCCAAGCATGATAAATGAGGAGGGGGATTGGGTGTTGTAAAATATTGGGGACAGCCTAAAACATGTTTTTTTTTAAATTTTTTTGTGTGGAAAAGAAGAACATTTGATAAGTAACTATGACAAAAGAAAATGTTATATTTGTGGGGAAACAGGACATGATGCAAAAAATGTGACTTGAAATGTTATACATGTATCAAAATCGAACATTTATGGGTGGATTGCAAAAATAAAAATAACAGTAAGGAAAAAAAAGAGAAGAAACTGTAGAAGCAGAAATAGAAGAAAAAATAATAAAGAGGACATAGAAAAAGGTTGTGAAATAAGTAATGAAGAGAGGTATTGAAAGAAAAGAAAGCATTCCATTAGTAAAAGGGTAAAAGACAGAAAAAAGAAACTTTAATGAGATAAAAGTACAAAAGAAAAAAGAAGGAAATTGATGAAAAAGAATATATACAGCAAACAATTGGAGGTTATTATAATGGCTAAGATACAAGTTACAGTGCTTGATTCTCACCCTTGGGAGGATAATTGGTTAGTCTTAAAATGACCTTGTTAAGAAAGATAGTCTAGTAATTCGCTATGGACTTATGAAATCGTGAATCTAATGAAAAGGGAAACTGAAAAATTTACAATGCTTTTTATAAATGTGAATAATATTAAGAATATAGTAAAAAGAAATGGGATTTTGGAGTGGTGTAATACATGTGATATAGGTGTAATTATATCACAAGACAGAAGATTTTTAACAAATGAAGAAAGATTGAAAAACAGAGAAACTACGGGGAGGAAAGTTCTTCTGGAATTTGGGAAATGGGGATGTTTGGGATTTTTTCTGTATTTTGTAGAAATACAGTAAAGAAATTAGATGCAACTTTAACAAAAATGGGAATACTAACCATTGTAGATTTTAAACAGCTAGAACAAGTATATAGAATTATAACATTATACGCTTATACTAATTGTAAAGAAAGGGAATGGTTATTTCATCAGATTATAGAAGATGTAGTGATAAATGTGAATAGTATAATAACAGGAGACTTTAATTGAGGTTTAAGAGACAAGCATAAATAGAAAGGAAATGATGCAAGAAAAATGTTAGAAGTTATAAGATGTGGTACTTAAGCAGGTTAGTAAAGGAAGATAGTAGTGTAATGAGAGAAATAAAAAATATAAGAGAAGAAATAGAACTCAGGACAAGATTATGAATAATGTAGTATCATATGTACAAGAAATGTTCAAAGAAAAAAGAAGGTAGTGAAAAAACATGGAAAGTAAAAAACTTAAAAACAAAGAGAATAAAAAGCTAGAAAAGGAATTTTCTTTAAACGAGATAGATAAATTATTATGGAATGAAAGTGACTGAAATTATGTCTAATGGTAAATTGATTTTAGCAACAATATTTAGTAAAATCAGATGGTGGTTATGAAAAAAGAAGTGTGGGTCTAATTAGGGATGAAAATTTTGTATGACTATAAAGGAAATTATGAACAGTGGAAACAGATTTGTATATTTATATATTTGTACATTTGTAAATATGTAAATATTTTGTAAAATAAGAGTTATTTTTGTATATAAATTAGGGACCCTACTCTTTTCATTTAGGTGCCATGGGATCATTTGCATCCAGCTAAGCTACCACCAACTCAAGCAGATGGGACCAAAATTTATTGTCTTGTCTGAAGAATAATCTGATGCAGGAGTTAGCACATAATGGAGGTGGTATGTTTTATATTCCTAAAAAGACTGAGAAAGAATCATGAAAGGCATTGCAGAAGTTTATTTTAAACTATACTATATACTATACTATATACTATAGTAGTACAAAACAGAGACTAACAAAAGGTGCAAAATGTTATTTATTTATTTATTATTTATTTATTTTATTTCCATTTGTTGACCAGGATAGTCGGACTGGATACATGTCCATTTTCAGCGGAGGCCCGGGGAGAAAAGCTCCACTTATTGTACAAAAACAATTACAAAAACAGAGCAAAAACTGAAAAAAAAGATACAATATTTCGCAAAGTTTAACACAAGGTAGAAACAGGCAAAGCTGTCAATTATACAATAACTCATTTGAAATGTAGGATGGTTAGTTTGCTAATAAGCAGTTGAGTTAAGAAACATTGATTGTGGGGTTGGGTTAGTAAGGGTTTAAGCAAAATGATATTCTTTAGAATGCCAACATTAAACCAGTTACTGCAGTACAATGCTTTTTTTCAAATTTTGAGGACCCTGGGACCCTGACAATTAAAAAGGCAACATATCCAAATGGGATATCAAACAGTGAACAGAATCAAATGAGAAACATAACTATTTCTGTGTTACTTAGTCTGAGTGAAAGTAGTCAGTAGAAGAATGGGATAATGTCATTGCTGTACCAGTATACAAGAGGAAAGGGGTTAACACTGATGCTTTCTTTCTTACTCTGCAGCTTTTGACTCACTTTGCATCCCGAACCTTTTCATATTTTCAGCTGCTTTGAGTTATCTTACCTACAGCTCCAGTTTCCACAGTTCAGGCTGGCATTTTATGATCAGTTGTGGAAGTGAGGAGGTGCTCTACTGCTCCAATAGCTACTTCAAGGATTTTACTGGATTCAGTGTACATTGTTTCATCTGTACACAAGGAAGCTATCAACTCATCATTGCTTGGACCACCATATGGGAATCCATTTGATTTACACTGTTTAACCACCTGTACTACTGACATCTTTTCTTACCATGCAAAGCTAATTTTGTATATTTCCTAATTTACTGTGCTTAAAAATGCTGTGCGAAGTTTACTTCTATATATTCATCTTGTGGCTGCAAGGATACTTGCATTTTTGGAAACAAACAGGTTCACAAACTACACAAGTCCAATTTACAAAATCCACATTGCAGACAGCAAATATTATATCAAGGATGTCCAAGCAATCTGTACCACTGACAACAATATACATAAGGGGCTCATCCTTACAAGTGCATGGCAAACAAATACTGCTGCCATGACTTTTTATCAATGCCTGCCAAACCCAAATAAGGACTGCTTTGTACATCTAGAGAGAAATGCTGTAGTTATCAGCTTCCATGACTGAATACACCTCACTCTCAGTAGATTATTATTCAGTGCTACCTCATCAGCAGTAGCTGTATTGTGGCTAAAACTACTGCCTTCATGCACACAATAATACATTTTCAGTGCCAATACTCAATTCTGCTTTTATGGTGACATACTACAACTAGCCAGAACAGTCTCGCACACCTTGGGAGCAATCAGTGTACACTATTAAAATGAGTCATCCTTGCAATGAACATGCAGTGCTATGTTTGAAAAACCTGCCTGTAAAAGGTAGATGTCATAATTCACATGTTTTGTATAAGTATCTTTATATAAATTAGTAAATAGCCAGCCACATGCTTTTGGAAGTGAATAATGAAATTTTTACTTAAATAAAATGAAGTATACAGGGAAATGTATTCATGTACAAGGAATTGTAAAATAAAACATTTTAAACAGGTGTGTTAAAAAAAACAATGACTCCTAGATAGGGGACCTACTATTTCCACTCACTGAAGGAATCTATAATCTAAGTGCCTCAGATTTTGAAAAAAAATTTAGCAACTGAAAAATACTCATAGGGAAATTATACTTATGAGCTTACTGACTCTGGGTGTCAGGCCATCACTTTCTTCAATTACAGTCGATGAAAAGTTCTCTTCACACTTCCAGTCAGTAATGTCCTCTGAATACTCCAAATAAACATCATGAATAATTAAATTGTACCACTCCACTGAACCATTATGGAAAAGTCATATCACCTGAAAAAATAAAACTGAGGCATATCTAAGTAAAAGGTTACAGTAAGAAATTGAGTTAGCACTGTACTTACAAATTCTGCATTTGTCAGAAAGAGTCTTGACACTTTGATTCTTGCCAGTGGAAATTTTTGAATCCAAATAGCACTCTGCAAGTAATGTTTATTAGATGCCAAATAGTTACAATCCAAGTAAGATAATATAGCTTTGAGGAAAAAGTAACAGTTTAAGGGGCTTTAATCTATGCTAATTTGTATGAGTGTGTGTGTGTGTGTGTGTGTGTGTGTGTGTTTGCATTTATTTGTGTGTTTGTGCATGTGGGTGTACATATAAGTGTGGTTGAGGGTGTGCATATATGTGTGCATGTAGAATTGTAACTAGAGCTGGGTGAAGGGGATGGCTGCCACAGCTGAAAACTGTTAGCAGACAGGAGTGCAGTATCATGGCTACATAAACTTCATAAATGATTATTACTGCACAGGATGCCAAGTGACCTAGGAATGGTTTTGTGCATGTGTGTGTGCATATGCACATGCTTACATATCTGTCTGTATGTGTATGTGTTTCTCTTGTACTTTATTTTTCAAAGCTCTGCAGCATTTCTACACACACACACACACACACACACACACACACACACACACACACACACACACACACACACACACACACGCACACACACAATTACTGGTTCTGTCTGGTGTGGCACATTTTACATTTTTGCTGAAAAACAAGTTATTTTAAAGTTCTGTACAGCTATTCACAGTTTACATCTTTTCTGAATCTTCATTCTTTTTGATCTTCTGGTCACACTTTTCATTTCTAAACTCTTTATTCCACAGCAACCATAAACATTGTAACTTGCAGAACATTATATATCTTAAGCAATTACAGCATGTTCTAACCAAATCAGTAAGACTCCCAAAAAAAAATATATATATATATATATATATATATATATATATATATATATATATATATATATAAAATATTTTTATATATTAAACAACTTTTAACTGATATTATGATTGAGTAATAAATGAATAAACTGTCCACTGCTAAACTATTAAACTATAAATCATTGACTTATTGTATTATTAATCTGCTAAATTATTGAGTTGTTATCAGTCATTCTGTTATTGATGAAATATTAAGTTGTATTATTAAGCTGACATCATTGTGGAAATGACAGTCATACCCTGTGGTGCATCCAATAAACGAATTTTTCTCTAAACCACAATATCTAGCATCTTAAGCTAGGGAAACCATTTTTTCACATACCATTGCTGCTTTCCCTCCACTGCTAGCACACTGCTCTGCATTAGATGATTCTCTCATAATAAACTATGCTACTGACCTGTGATGATCTTAAGAAGCCTAGCCTTATATTCTCATGGTAGTTTTTAGCCCTTATATTTTGTGTATGAATAACCTAGTGATGATCATATCAAAGGTATGTAGGGAAATTTACTCGATGCCCCTGTCTTTGAGGGACATGGGTGTTAAACCAGGGGCCAATTTGCAGTTTTCTCATTCATTTATCCAAATTATGTTTGAACAGAGTAAGAGAAGTACTTTACTTTATGTAAAGTGAAAGATGGTTCTATAGAAGAGGTAATTTCTGTGATACACACCTATCACTCTAATGTTTTGTAAAAAAAGATTGAAATCCCTTGAGTGGCTGTTTACACTACCAATGGACTTGTGAATGTGTAATAGATCTGATGTAGAGGGTATTTCTAGGCTCTATATGCAAAGCAGAGGTTGTCTTTTAGTATCCTGTATGATACTGAGAAGAAGGATAAGGCTCTGAGATGGTCTGCACAGTTTTTGTGATTTAGACGTTTGATTTTTTTTTTAATGAGAAAGTATTGTGGGTGCTTAAGTTATGACAAGTGTTTGGACAGGTACATTCTAAATGAAGCATTATATTCAATAATCAGTTGATGAGAACTGAATACAGTTGAATTATCACATGCCTGGATCTAGACACTTTACCTTTAGATATAAGCTGCGCAATGAAAAAAACGACTTGGATTGAGAATTTGCATATAATCCAGACACTCCATTATTGTCATTTTAGCACTCTACAATTGCACATCTTCTTGTTATGTGAGATTTCCCCTTATTCTGCAATAGTTTAACATTTTCCAGCCCCTCTAAATAATTCCTGTTACTTTTTAAACATATATCTTTTTTTTATTTCTACCCTATTTTTAAACTTCGCTTTCATTTTATCCCACTCACATCTGAAGAAATTTCTTTCTTTCCTAATAACTCTCATATATTTTTCACAACCCATTCCTTAAATTCCTCTCATTTTAACAGGTAGCTGGGGAAGCTCCAGTGTCTCATTTTTACTTCATTACCCTGCATTTTTATCTCAGTTTTTATTAGTGCGTAATCTGAAATAGTTACTGGATCTGTGTTGAAGCTTTCAATTAAATGCACATGCTCCACTGAAATATAATTTCAGTCTAGTCTAGCCCAATTATTGTACCTTGGGGAATAATATGTAAATCTCTCTGAGTTCCTACTACTGAACTCACGTCTTCCATACCCAATATTTTCAGAAATGTCTTCTGAAATCTACCTCCTTTCTTATCATTTCTCTTCTATGTCCACCAGATTCATCCTTACAGTTGTAAATCAAGCATCATTCCCATGAGTAATTTTCCCTGCTGAACGCTTATTATTTCTGTCAACATTTTCTTAAGCTCCTTAATAGCAGTTTTAGGTGGAATATAAATACATGCCAACATAATCCTCCTATCTTGACAGAAGCCCCTTACTATCACAAATCTACCATTATCATCTTTTTTCCTCTTCTATAGTTATTGGAGCTCTCTAGCAATTAGTATAAATGCTCTTCTTTCCCTTTGCTCCTGATATTCTGCTGAATATCCGTACTGAAATCCTTTCTTTATCAAATTCACATGCTCATTTCTTTCCAAATGTGTCTCCTGTATCATTACTATTTGCACTCTGCATTTCTTAATATAATTCAATACTCTTACCTTTTTGTATATACTTGTGAGGCCATTTACATTCCAAAATATTATGGATAGTGAAGCCATTATGATAAGATGTTATTTCCACCCATTATACATGACAGCTTGTTTAAATGTCTATTTCCAACATCTGTGTTACATTCACCCACTGATGTTTGGCAGGTTGATCTTTTGTACAGTTGTTTCTTGTCATCTCCATTTGAATATATGTCACATTTTTCAAGGGATTTTGTTTTAATAAGCACCCTCAAACAAAAAAACAAACACAACTCCAGGCCACCCCATAACCTATGTTCATCTTTAAATAATGAAGTTTAAACCTCTTGAATGGCACAATTGCCCAAAATCGACAGCTGCACCCACAGGAATTATCTAACATCAAATTAAGCTTATCCATGCTAAGGGAAATCTAAGCCAATTGTTGAAATCAGTAATCTTTTGTTTGTATTGCATCATTCTTGGTAAAGGCAGAATGCTGCTCAAGGCTAGTTTCATACTTGTTTTGGACATATATTTTGAAAACACCATCATATCTGATTTCATATAGCCTATGGGGGTACATCTCATGTCATTTATACCCATGTCCACTATGACTGCATCATATCAGTACTTCTGGTGCAAGGACTTGAGTGCATGTGTTATGTGATGAATCCTGGCATCTGATAGGCAGATGACCAAAACCCTATCTATGCAAAGCCTGGTGAATAGTGGAATGGTGTGCTTCACTATGGCATTACCTATGACTAGGATGTTGGAATGTGTGGAGGTTTATCTTATGAACTGAGCCATTATAACTCTTAGATGTATGTTTCATTGTGGATGCTGCCTGTGTTGCATGTGTGTGAGGTTGCTGAGGTACCTGTTTCTTAGGTTACATTTAGGAGGCTTTTGTGGTTTAGGTAAGTCAGTTTTAAGAGCCTGAGCATACATAGGTTTATGTGTTTGACCTGAGCTGTGTGTGCCTAGTTTAGTATGGTATTGTGTGTAGTAATGACAACCTGCTTGTTATTTGCCATGGCTTCATGTGAGAGCTTTGCTTCCAATAAAAGTTTATAGCTGCATCTCTCACACATTGCCTTAGTTTAAGTAGTTGTTGATTGCCAGTAAATATGAGACAATTGCTAAATTGTCTCAGGATGCCCATTTCAACAAATCTGGCTCAGAGATAATTTGGAAAGTACAAATCCATGGTTCCAGTGTTTATTAAGGTGGGATGAAGGAGGAGTAATGTCAGTGAAGTTTTGAAGTTAATTACTAGAGGTGCTATCTCTCTGGCAGTGGAGATACTGCTGGTCTAAACAGAGCTGCTCACATCTAGGAGTCAGTGATCCTTTGTTCCAAACCTAACAAGAAACAACAGTGACACTAATCCTAAGTTGCTTTCTGTGAAGTATTATTAATCCAAATGTTGCTGGGTTCACAACTTGCTGTAGTCTTATCTTGGTAGACACCCTGGATACTACCTTTAGCAGATGGATGCAGCAGAAACCCAAGATATATAAATGCCAAAAGAAGTTCTATGAACATAAGATGGAGAAATAGCATTAATACTGTTAATGTTGCAGTTTGCAATAAGTGAGTGGGATAATATAAAACAGAGACTATTGGTGGGAAAACTCCAATGCAGTCACACACCAACTAAGTAGGAATGCAGATGAATACCCCATATGAGAAATATTACTTCTCAGCTCCTTCCACTAATTAGGTAGATTTAATTCATTATGAATCAGTAAATGGAAAATATTTTTTCTAACTGTCCCTAACCAAAAACTTTTAAAACTCCAAGAAAACTTTAAGGCAAAACAAAATTTAAAATAGACAAACCATGAAATAATAAGAGCAAAAAATGAAAATATAATGAAAGTGTCCAAGCCTTAAATAAAAAAATCCATTCAAAAATCCAGTGTAGTCACACAATTCCAATAGTCTCACATCACATCAGATTTATTATTAAACATTAATCTCCCCACATCAGGCAAAAGTACACCAATTTTTTTTGAAAACTTTTTTTATATATTTTCTTGTTTATATAAAATGAACAAATGGCATAGTAAAAACAATTATCAACAGATAAAGTTATACATATAACTAAAACTACATAATGCAAGCATACTGTGAGAACAAACACTAGCAAAACTATGTACAATCCTGCTAAATGCCTAATCAAGTAAGCAAATAACAAACAGATTTGGTCCATTAGACAACAAACAATGAAAACAATTTCTTTTTTATGCCCAGATATTGAATAAAATAAAATAAGAAAGAAAATGTTGTAGTGGATATAAATAACTTCAAAGCCCATTTCAAGGATCCAAAACATAAGTGTTGTGCTTTATTGTAGTATATGATTGAATAGAATATTCCAATGATTAAGGAAATAAGGATGTAGTTTTTTTACTATATATTAGATATTTATGGGCCATTAAATATTTGACAACCATTTGTTTAAAACCTATCTATGTAATAAGGGATTTGTCTTTCCAATTAGGGTGATATAATATTTGATTAAGGTAAATAAGGTGACTAATTTATGTGTTTGTAATCTTGATAAACCTGGAGGGGAGATATGTAGAATAGCAAATTTCCAGGAGAGGGTAGAGTTCTCATAGCCCCATCTTTGCAGTTTGACCTTTAATGAGCACCAGAGTTTGTAAACACATTTGCAGCTCAAAAAATGTGAAGTAAATCAGCTTTCTGATTGTCACAGTATGTACAGAATGAGGAATAGAATGTGTTTAATAGAACTGGAGAAATATATGCATTGTTAAGTATCATGAGTTGTGTATAGCTACGTTTTTTAAATGGGATAGATTTTGACATTATTTTAATAGAATGGGTTATGTGTTCAGCTGAAACTGTTGGATCCAAATCAGTCCAGTACTTAGAGAAGAGGATATCATTTTGGAATCTGGTAAAATTATAAGTTTATATGCATCTGAAATCATCTTTTTCTTCATTAATAGTAGGTCCCATATTGTTCTACATGAGTTTATGCCTGTCATATTTAATTTAGGATCTTCAAAAATTTTCAGAGAAAGTCTCATCTCAGTGATAGTTTGGTTCTTAAGAAGATAAATGTCCAGCACGTTTTTCTCTTTGAGGAGAGGGTATGTATTTAGATTAAGCATTTTACTGTTAAGCTTAAGATTAGGATTCAGGTTCAGTGGTTGTAAAGTTAAAAAAGTGCTAGATAAGTTTAATGTTTAAAAAGTTTTTTGCAAGTTAGTTATTTTATTTTTAAAAGTGTGTAATTTGAGATTCTTCAAATTCACTTTATTTAAGAAAGGGAGAGCTTTGGGATTAAATTTTAAAGTTTTTACATAGTTGTAAAATAGTTCAGTCCAGGCTGGGGCCCATGTGTTTTTCTCCAAGATATAATTAGCGATTGTTAATATTTGGTTATCATTAACTATGTCATAATATAGTTTGAAATCAGGGAGGCCAAGACCCCTATACTTAGGGTATACCAGCTTTTTATAGGCTATTCTGATCAATTTAATTGACCATATAAATTTTGAGAGAGAGAAATGTAGCCTTTTAAAGAATGTATTATACACTACTATATTAGAAGCATTAAGAGCACCTAAACTTCTTGGCAGGATGTTCATTTTGATAATGGGCACTTTTGCCAAAAGGGAAAGTTGAAGTTTGTCCCATCTAAGAAGGTCCTGCTGAATAGTTACCCATAGTTTTGTGATATTACTTTGATGGAACAGTTTTGAATCTTGTTGGAAGAATATTCCCAAGCATTTTAAGGAGTGACTTACTTTAATTTCCATAGGAAAGGGATACATAGATAATTGGCAAGATGAGTTAATTGGAAAAAAATAAAGATTTCTCTAGATTTAACTTGTAATTCAAGAGTTTTGAATTTTTAGTAAATCAGATTTGGGTAGAGTGAAATATAAGTTGAGATCATCTGCAAACACAAAAAAGCAATCTTAATATTGTAAAGCAGTAATATATGGTGAAAGGTTTTCTGATTAATAAGTAAGAATAGGGGTTTACTGTAAAGATTAAAGAGGTATGGAGACATTGGACAGCCTTGTCTAGTTCCATTCTTAATGTCAATCTGGGAAAAGATAGTTGTGTTAATCTATAAATAAGTCTGGGCTTTACAGTAAAGTGTTCTTATGTACTGAATAAAGTCTAGAGGTATACCAAATCGAGGTAGAACCAAAAATAAAAAGTCCATGTCAAGTTTATCAAAAGCTTTTGATGCATCAAGTGCAAAGGCAAATTTTGGGGTACGATTTAGATTGCATAAAGTTATCATGGTTTCAAGGGTGAGTGTATTATCACATGTTTGTCTGTGCTGTATAAAACCAGATTGTTTGGATGATGCAATGTGATGGATAAGAGGTTTACGTCTGTTGGCTAGGATTCAAGCAAATATTTTCATATCCAAATTAATCAAAGAAATAGGGCTATAGTTTAAGGCATTTTTTGGGGTCAGTGTTTTCTTTAAGAATGAAAATGTTTTAGAAGCATTCATGTGTATATCAGTCATGTTATTATCTTTAATGTAATTGAAAAGAAACAAAAGAATTTTTGAAAATTTCTTAGTAAAGGTTTTATAGAATTCTGCAGTGAATCCATCTGGTCCAGGAGCTTTGCTGGGTTTAAGATTATTTATTACCATACGTATTTCTTGTTGGGTAAACAGGGATGGAAGGAATTTTTGTTCGGCCAAATTAAGTTTTGGGAATTTCAGCTGACACAGGAATTGATCAAAATCTTGTTCTTGGAGAGGGTTTTTTGGACATTATAAGATTGTGAGTATAGTTTCTTGAGTAAATGAACTATATCCTGACTTCAGTAATAGGAGTCACCTTGGTATAATACCTCAGATGTAATGGGAGATGGTTTTCTCTGATTTATTAGTCTCAGCAAAAATTTGGAAGGCATTTGTGACTACTCTGAGTAATTAGCAAGGGTTTTTATTTCCTGAAAGGATAAACTGTTCGAATGTATTAGGTATAATTTATTTCAGAGATAGGTAAGTTGTGTTTCAGATTGTTCATTATAACTCATTTGTAGTTCTGTCTCCAATTTAGTAATATGTTTTTGATAGAGGATTCTTTAGCTATGAATTGTTTATTATAATATGAAGCCTTTTTAATGAAGGTCGCTCTAATTAATTATTTTAAGGAGGCCCAGTTTATGTCTAATGGAAGATGAGACATATCTAATGAGGATATAAAATATTCTATAATGACGTCTATTTCTTGAACTACATCTTCTTTTAATAATAGGTTAGAATTTAATATCTGGTTATAACCCCTGTGTCTAGAATTAGTGTCATTAAGCCAGTTGATAGTGTTATTTTTGAATGATCAGAAAAAAATCTAGGTTCTGTATGGTAGCCATTATTGTGATTCATAAAAATCTCAGAGATTAAAAAGAAATCCAGCCTGGACAAAGTTTTATGACACTGAGAATAGAAGGTACATTTGCCTTTTGGTGATTTTTTTAGTTTGGAAAATATACAGATCAAATAGGTTGAAATCATTTTTTAATTCGTTGACGGCATAATTATTAAATTAACTTTTTATGTTTGTTCTGTCTGACATAGGATCTTGGACATTATTCCAGTCGCCCCTATAATATAATAATAATTCAGAAAATTAGACAGGATCTTGTAAATGGACATTATGAATTCTTGTCGTCTAGCGCATGTATTATTTAAAGCATATGTATGAGTTAAAACCTTTGAACATCTGTTGAAGGAGTGTCTCAACTGTGAAAGCGCTTATGTGGTAATTTTAATAAAATTTTTTATACTGCCTCATTGCTTGATTCACTTTAATGTTTTTTTGACTATTAGATTCACTTTAGATTTAAAAGCTAAGTGAAAGAATTTTTTCTTTTACCTCGTTGGATCCCCTTGACATTCCACAAATCAGTAATCCACATAATAAAACCGTATATGCACATAATAATGAGGAAATATGAACTTAACTGTAATTATCTTAGATATCATGAGGGCATTTATTTAAGACTGAATGCATACAGCACTTATCTCTTCCTGCTTTTACCCTGTGCCTAATCACGTAACTACTTAGCCCAGAAGAGAATAGCATAGTAGCAAGCAGAGACAAGTTAGGAAAAATAGGAAGTGAATCTAAAAACAATAGGTCTCTAGTAAGTACTTCTTGTGTATCATATAGCAATGTCTTTCGGCTTTTCCTAGTTAGGGGTCACCACAGTGGATCACCGGTCCACAGATTGATTGCCAGTGAATTTTTACCATGCAAGTTGCCAGCCTGATGCCCAACCTTCACAGAAGACACACACACACACACACACACACACACACACACACACACACACACACACACACACACACACACACACTTATCTGCATGTCTTAAAAACTCACTTGACGTAGGGAGGACATGCAGACTCTGCATAGAAGGTGCTCCAGCCAAGAATGGAATGAGGCAACAATGCTAACCGCTGTACCACTGCGGCTGTGATTTCTTGTGTATCATATAACTTCAATAATAAAACATCATACAAACAGATTACAAATAGCATAGCACTCCTAACCCACGTATGCCTTTTCACTCAGCTCTCACTAGGTTCTTGAAGAAAATAAACATAAGGTAGAGAGCTAAAAGAAAGTAGTTAAATAGAAATGTTATGGAAATAAAAGCAGTACAAGAGGAGTATACTAATGAGAAAGGTATTTATGTGAGCAGTAATCCTGAGATACTCAGATAAGCCACGTGAATAGCCATGGAACTAAGGTTGGTCTCCTAATCTATTACTGGACCCAATGAATACAAACACATTTAAAAACAAATAAGAAAGAGACACTCAGGCTGTTTAACATAGTAAATTATTTGTGATATTTGGTGTACCATGCTAATTTAGTCAAGAAAGATGCATTTCAGAACATTTTATGAAAAGTTTACAAAATCTATGATATGATTATTAAATCAGACTGAAACAACTGAATACAGTCATATCGATTATTTTGGTCCAAATATAACAACTGGCAATTGTTAAAATTCTGCCGATCTACCATGTGTTATGTAAAGCAAAGAGGAAAACAAACCATTAGATGTATTTGCAATCTGTATATCTGAAAAGCCCACAATGTATCTTATAACATAACACACATCGTGCAAAAAAAAATTTTGTAACACCACAAACTGTCATGTATTAGTTACAGACATAGAGTGTTGGCAATCTTAAAACATTACAAACACAATTATCAGATACATTTATTAAATTATTTATCCTACTAGCTGTTACTCAGTACATCAAGTGGAATCTCATCAGCTTTCAAATAGTCCTTTTTTTATTTTCCCATTTCCTTTCCTTTTTCCTATTTCTCTTTTCTTTCCTACTTTCAAGAGACTTTCCACTAAGCCAGATTGATCACTATGATCAGCACTGTATGTGGATGCCACTCCTAGGTCAGTCCCATATCTCAAGCAACCTTGATCACCAGATTTAAGAAAAACAAAAGAAAACCAGCAAATGAATCCGTGCAAAACTGCTTGTACACATTCAGTAAAGCCTGAAGAACAGATAGCTAAAGCAATATAATGTTAGGTGATCCATCAAGAAGCAAACCAAACTACCGTCACATACAGATCCCAGATAGTCAGTCCTTCCCCACCACACAATCAGATATGTCCAGGTTTGTAAAAAATAAACAGTATTTACCACTTCAGGCAATTGAAACTCCATTTCATAGGTAGGTACCAGGCTATTGGCCCAAGGGCCTAAGTAAGCCTAGCCAACAAGGTTCCCTGGCTTATGCCACCCAAGAAAGTTATTTTCCTGTGTCCCTGTTGAGCAGAGCCACAGAAGTGATCCCTGGGATGTTTTTCCTATTTCCCATCCACTCATCAAGATTTTTCTTGAAGAGTGCTAATGAGGAACTTTGCTTGACATAGATGGGTAGCTCGTTCCAGAGTATAGGATGTCTCTGGGACAGGAATCTATCCCTGCAGCATGTCCAGTTTAATGTGGTGACAAGGTTTAGGTCCCTAGAGTGTGTAGGTCAGAGAGATTGGGATTTCTTTAGGTGTAACATATCCAACAGCTCTGGGTTTGACATAGCTTTATATGTTAGGCAGCGATCACCTCGGAGTAGGTAATATGCTATGAAGTAAAGCTGGAGTTTTTTGAGACAGCCAGTGTAGGGCATCTGTTTGAGGCCAGTAATCCTCTTTGTGAGGTACTTCTGAGGCCTTTCCAGCTGCTGCAGATGTCTTGTGAGGTACATTCCAAAAGGGGCATTGTACTCTATAATGGGTCTAATGAGTGTCGAGTAGAGGGAACAATGACCTCTTTTTTCCTGGATGAGAACCCTTTTGTGATGAACTGTAGTCAATCACGGGGTAAACCATCACTGTTTCAATACTGAGTAATAAAGCAGATGAGCAGTTATATGATTGACCATGTCACTTTAAGAAGATAAGGAAGTCTGGGAAAATTAAGTGACATTTCTAGTAGGCCAATGTAGGAAGTTGTCATCATGATTTTTATGCTTGCAGAGGAAGGTGACCAAGACAAATGACCGACTGGGAACTTATATCATGCAATTCTAGCCTCAATGAGTAAGTATGGATTCACAGACATGGTACTGAGAAAGTATCACACATTACCAACCCGGATATGAAGCCAAAATCATAGTGAACTCAAATAGATTACAGCAGACCAGGAGACTATCATCGCTTAGCAGCAGAAAGTACACCAAATTTGCCTTTTCTGTATAATATATTCAAATAAAATACCACACGCACCATACAAGTCAACATATTCAGCCATTTTCAACAACCATCATAACAAAACACCTCCTCAAAATCATATTAAATGTTATGCTGTACAACACCCCACATTTTGACTAGAGCCAAGATCAACTGAGCAATGACTTTTGGGTACACCCAAAACCTCCTGCATGTGGTGTTTATCTCAGTACTAGAATTTTCATGTTACTGCCAGGGTGATTAGTTAGTCTCAAGTCACTCATTTCCCCCCTACAGGTTTGCTCCATCACAATAACTAATAATGCTTATTAGCCTATTTTGAACAGTGTTGTTTTTCACAAAACTGACATGGTGAAATTTTTTATTATGCACTAATTACATTCCATCAGGTGTACTTTTTCATATGAATATTATCCAGAGTTGTTATTCTACAGATACATCTTTTTTTTTAAACTAAAGTTAAAATCATATATTTTTAACTGCTTACAATTAAAAGAAAAAACATCTTTTAATAGCCAAGTATAACATACCTTATACTGACATTAAATATCTATATTTTAAATAATAAGCATTGTCCAACTAAATTTGGTATACATTCATTATAACAACACTAACTTGAAGTTTTGAGTCCTTTCAGCTCAACTCCACTTCCCCATTTTTTGAGTAAATGAACTATATCCTGGGCTGACCTAGGAGTGGCATCTGCATACAGTGCTGATCATAACGATCAATCTGGCTTGAGTGGAAAGTCTCTTGAAAATAGGAAAAGAAAGTCTTCATGATGTGGATGACTTTAGCACTCCAGGTCCGTCCGTGAAAAACCTGCTTTAAGTTCTTGTAAACTCATACTAATTTCTTCAGTAACGCTGTCCATCCATCTCAGCCTCTGCTGTCAGTTTTTTTTTGTCTTTGATCTTTACCAACACCAATGTCTTCTCAAACAAAGCCAAGTTTTGTAATACTCTGCTTTTAAATTAGGGGCAGTAGAAAAATCAACATTCTTTTATATAAAGCATTTAAACATCATATATTTAATTAACGTTAGAACACATTTATAACCTATCTTTATATGACTAAACTCCACCATGCAGAATATCTTACTTTGTTCAAACTGGAATATGGAGTTAATGAGGAGAAACAGCATACGCAAAAAAGTGAAATACATCTTTATGGCATACTCAATAAAGAGCACAAGTCAACAAATGTGTTTATCTCCAGCTAAGATATTACCAACTCTCTGCCTTATTATTACTACAGAGTCCTACTTATTATATTGTATTTGCAAACTCCTCAGGTCCCTTGAAACAAAAGTTCTTGTCACTCTTCCAGCCATCCCACTATCCCATCTCATACTAGGAGACCGTCTTACACACATGGATACTGTCTTAGTCAAACATGACTTTTCTTTCACCTCATCTCCTGTATCTCCAAATATATCAATGTACCTCCGTTAACTAGTATAATTTTCCTTCACTTGTACTGCATAAATCTCATTGACATTTTGTTTATTTTTGATCATCTCATCAGGATTTAAAAAAGCCAACACTTTTCCATTTCAAAAACAACTTTATTGTAGCTGGAAAAACAAGCTTAAATTTCAATATTTGCATAAAGAGCATTAGAATAATTAAAAAAAAAAAACACTTCTGAATAATTATTTTCATAGGATCATAGGAAGTTACTAGGCTATTGGCCCTGAGGCCCTTACAAATCTAGCCAAGAATTTAGCCCATGTTCTGACAAGTCAGCACCCGATGCCCTGTCCAGCAGGGACAAAGGTGCAATCCCAGGAGTGTATTTTCTGTTCCCCATCCAGTTATCCAGGTTGAGCTTAAAAAGGTTTAATGAGGTACTCTGCTTGACATGGAGAAGGGAGTCTGTTCCACAGAAGGGGGAGTCTCTGGGACACAAATCAGTCCTGCCAGCAAGTCCTATTGATATCACAGATCAGGTTGAGGTTGCGCGTGCGGGTTACTTGAGTGGAGTTTGACTTGTGGATATGCAGCAGTTCCATCAAAGCAGGGTCTGAGATTACTTTGTATGCCAGACAGAGGTCACCTCTGAGGAGTCTATAGGAGACTAAGTAGAGGGACAGAGCTTTTAGCCTGTCTGCGTAGGGTAGATGTTTGAGGCCCTGGATTCTCCTGGTAAAGAACCTCTGTGGTCTCTCCAGTTGCTGCATGTGCTTTGTGAGGTACATGCCGAAAGGGGGAGTGTATTCAATAATGGGTCTTATAAGGGAATAATACAAGGATATAGTACAAGGATGTTATGACCTCTGTGTCCCTTACTAATGAGGTGGGCCATGTAGAAAGCTTTCTGTACAATGGAGGCAATATGGTGGTGAAAAGTCAGTTTGCTATCAACCTGGGTACCCAAGTCCCTCACAACTGATTGCATGCTTAGAACTTTGTTATTAATTTGATAATTTGTGGGGATGTCACTCTCCCCAAAGGGAATATGATGCATTTTTTGGCATTCAGTTTGAGGCCATGTTTCTGACACCAGTCATTTGCTTGGGTGAGACCCTCTTGGAGGATGTCCACATCAGTAGGGGAATTGATGACAGCACCCAGCTTGCAGTTATCTGCAAACTTGGTCAGCCATAGCCCACTGGTTTTGGCTTGCACCTCAGAAAAGTATATCCCAAACAACAGAGGCCCTAAGACCAATCCCTGGGATACACTGCCTGTTATGGGTCTACTGCTTGAGGTGGCTTCCCCTATTTGACTAGGTGGCTTCTATCAGTGAGCCAGTTTGCTACCATCTGGTAAAATATGGACTGATGCCTATTTGAGAGAGTTTATCTATTATACCCGAGTGGGGAATGGAATGAAATGATTTGTTGGACTGTGTATCTTCTAGTCCACACACAATACTCTCCCAATCATAAACAGTTTTTTGCCTGATTGCCACAACTTGTACAGCACTTGTATTCTTTCACAACAAGTTAAAAACTCAGAATTTGTTTGGGTTTTCCATACTTGACTTCCATGTCAAGCTGTCAGATGCTTTGCTAATGCAATACCCATTTCTTTTGCAAAACAAGTCCAGTCTACCATTTTAACTTTCACATAATTCAACAAATCATTTTTCCTTACTCCCTAAAAAAATATAATCTTACATCTTTATGCCTTGTCTTCTAGTCCAGTAAGATGCAACATAATCTAATCAGGTTTTTTGACTGTTTTGTTGTTTTTTTTCTGAATATTCATCATTTGCTGCTTAAATGGCTCCATGATTATTTGGTGGTTATGCAAGTATTTGGCATATTCCTTGGTAGCAATTCATGACCTTTTTACTTAGACATCAAGCATCCCCATCAGATTCTATAGCTCAGTTCATATTGCAACAAGGCCATCAGTCATATCATTACAATTAAGTTTTATCACTTTTTTTAACTTTTTTTGGTGGTGTATGCTGGACATCACAGTGACTCACAATTCCCCCTTGAAATGGTTTATATCATCCAATGGTAATCATATAGTAACACCTTTATCCTTACATTCACACAAAACTCAACAAATTATTGATTTTTAAAACTTGTACTGAGCAGGTTTTTCTTGCTATCAAATGGAGCAAGAAAACATCCATCTTCAAACAGCACTGTTCATTCACCCACTTAACCTGCCTTTTACAGAGGAAGCATTCTGTGTGAAGTTTAATTCATTGTTAAAGGAGTGTGATTTTCTAAATCCGTTTTGCTCTGGACTTCTGACATGATAATACTGAGACCACCCTCACCAGTTCTTGTAATAGGTTTCCTAATGGCTAAAGACCAGTTGGTTTTATTCATGTCTTATCCTACTTGAAGTCTCTGTGAGTTTTGCATAACAGATTATTGACTCATTTTGAGCCGTCTTAGAATATACTCTGGTGTCTCAGGAAATATTCCTCACTGCAGTTATCTCTTTTTTGTGATAATATCAGAAAATGACTTTTGTGGTTAATTCCTTATCTTCCATCCCTCTGGATTGCAGGATTCTGTGTTTCCATAGTGAAGCCACTGCAATTGACACTGTATATACTGCCCTGTGGAGAATTCATTGGGTGAGATGACCTGCATTATCTTTACTCTGCAGAAGTTACACAGTTGTACCGCTGCTTTTCTCTTCAGTCTATGACTGTCATCACTTACCATATAGAGGATCAGGACCTTTTCCTTTATTGGATATCAGGCAACTGGTTGTAAGTCATCACAATGAAAACAGCTTCCATACAATTCATACTAATGTCTGGGACTTTATACCCATAACTTATTTTTTGGGGGTGATAAGTTTGTCTTTATTTCAAAGGTGCATGATCTTGACGTACATCATAATGATAATCTGATATATAAGGTCCAGAGGTCTGCTGTTGACAAGTCCCCCTTTTAGCTTCATAATTTTTAGTTATCCAAAAGTCCCCATCCATTGCCTGATTTACCGGTCTTCTTTACACTCCCAGAATTTTTCTGACTTGGGGCTGGGGTCAGCATGATCTTAAGGGCATACTGGGGTGGGAGGTCATGCTGATGACTACTTTATAGTTCTATTGGAGGAATTTTTTATTTAATTACCTACCCACACTTCCCCACCTCCCCTGCATTAATTTATTCCATCTGAGGGCTACCCCCCCTCAATGGACCATACCTCCTCGAAGGGACAATCTTGACAAATGTCCCTTGCCTGGCACACTCATTCCTCCCTGCCAGTGCCTCAGATGCCCAAATAGCTAATCAAACCTGGGTTGCCTGGGCCATAATTAGGGCTTTATCCCTCTTGACCATGTTGCTGACTTGTCAAAGGCTCTTCTTATCATCTAAGAAATATCATCTGTACCAAGTTCCTTCTTCCATCTGAGCCTTCACAGTGGTTGTTCAAGATTTGGTTTCTTTGTGTTTTGACTTTGTAATGCCTTTTACTTTACCTACTGCTGCCTGATGCAGAACTTGACTGTCTGATGCTATTGCAGAACTTTGGGTCTATGTTTAACCATTGAATAACATTTACATCGAATGGCTAAACATCGACCCCTAACCATCAACAAACATTCACTTTTTTAGCAGGGGAAGTAAATAGTTAGCCAACACTTTCTTATTCCAAAATACACAACATTTCAAACCTACCTAGGTGGGGGGCTTTATCCCCCCCAACTATATACACCAACTCCGAGACTACACTAGAATGGGAAAAGGGCAGACAGGGAAATGTTGACCAACTAGCTACTTTCCCATTCGTTGAAATGAATGTTCACTGAATGAACATTTGATGGTTAGGGGTTGATGTTTAGCTGCTCGATGTAAATATTATTCGACAGTTAAACATAGACTCCAGAAGTTCATTGCTCAACAACTTTCAGGTACTCCACATTATGATCATATTATACTAGTTCCACAGCAACTACATTGGCTGGCTGTATGTTCCCATACAGTGCACAAAGTTTTTTTTTGTTTGTGTATGTCAAAAACTCTGAAGGAACTACCCAAAGAAAATACAGGGTGCGGATAGACTGAAAGCCCTATCCCTTTACTTTGTCTCCCACCAGCTATTAAGGGGTGACCAATGCCTGACCTACAAGGCAGTCACAAATCCAGCCCTGATGGAGTTGCTACACAGCCACAAGTCAAACAGCATGAGCGTCACCTAGTCTAGGGATCTAAACATAGCCAGTGACTGAAACAAAACATGCTGGAGAAACAGATATGTGTCTCAGGGATTGCCTCTTCTTTGGAACAGGCTTCCTATTCATTTTAAGCAAAGCCTTTCCCTGGCCCTCTTAAAATGCATTTTGGATCAATGGATGGGGAATTGCAAATTCACACTTCGGATATGCCTATGTCCCTTATAGTCAGGGGCAATCTATAAGACACTCAAGGTATAGGCACAAACCCATGCCTTCCTCTTGCCCCTAGGGGCCATATATTGGGCAAAATTGGGTTATATTGGCTAGGCTTGCAAATGCTCTTAAGCCATTAGCCTAGTGATTTCATATGAACCTGTGACTCTATAAACCTATGTCACTTTGCATTGCTCCAGTCTACAGTAACTTAAAGAGTTGTTTGTTTCATATTGTCATGTGACATCCATTCAAGCTATGCTGGGTCTGCTTCTGGTTCAAGGATGTCACTGCATTCTTTTTCATTCTTTCTAACATCAGGTTCTGTACCTTTGAAATTTACTACTGGAGAGGATTCAGGAGTCAGCTGTATGAGGCGTTTTAAGATTTATGTTTTTCAATTACAACATTGATAATTTGTATTAATTTAGTATATTATTTGCTGTTTTAGCCATTACTGATTTGCACTGCCATGCATTTCTTTAATGTTATTGAAATACATTCATTGTTTCTGACTGATAATATTCTTACACCCTTTGTATAAAAATAAAACTGAAGGTGAAGATTATGAACTTATATTTCCACTGCAACAGGTATAGCTATGCACAGTTGTTAAACCAAATCTATCATCAGGGATGCCTGATAGCATCAATTAATACCAGCCAACAAAAAAGCAGCACAAGACTTGCATCTAGTTATTGCTGAGAAGATGGATTCACGTATGATGTTTTATACATACAAGGGAAACGGGCAGAGTCATTGGTGCACACAAGCATACAAGCTCTCCAGTTATGCAACTTTGCTGGCTGTCCATGGAAACTGATGGAGGACAGACGATAACATTGACAGCTGTAATTCCACATTGTGATCCATTATTTGAGCTTTTCATAGAGGACAATGTGATAGTAAAAAGATTATGCAAGGTGTGTAGCAAACCAACATAAACAGTTTCAGACCATTGCTGGTCAGCCAGGCCCACTTTTCTTCCCAGTATACTTTCCACCCTAACCTTTGGCATATTATGAGGGCTGCACATTAAAAGCTGCGTGCTTAAGGGAGTCTGCATTGTTTGGATTTCCTCACATCTTGGCATGTATCATTATGTTTCAGTAATGGGGGAAGGTAGTGACTGATGAGATTGTGCGCCAGATTTATGGGCTCTTTTCATATGTATGTCCTCTGTCCTGTACACAACTTTCTTGCATCATATCAAATTCATTCGCTGGAGAAGATGCCTTATATTTCAGAATTACATGACTTTGGGAATGAAACAAAGTGAAAACTGATGTTTCTCTCATAATGCTTTTGTTAGGCAGCCATTACACTTATTAAGAAATATAAAATGATAACTGGAAAATACTGCAATTTTAAAATATAAAGAGCAATAAGTGAACTAAGTTAATTCGTAATGTTGTTTTTTAAGGCAGTGAAATTACTTTTTAAAGCCAGGGTCTCTGGTATTTTTTACTGGTAGAATTTCACTGAGTAATATATATATATATATATATATATATATATATATATATATATATATATATATATAATTACAGTTCTTGCAGTGAAACTGCAAAGGATCATTGTATTTCATGGGGAGGGTAAATATAAGTCATTTGAAAATATATGCTAAGGGTGCCAACAGTTGTTAAGGTAAAAGGTAACTAATATAATTTGTTTGTAAGCTCGAAACTTCCCTGAAGTTCCTTTTCATAATAAGTGGACAGTAAAAATGTGTGCTTCAGTTATTTTTAAGAAACATGGAATGAGAAACTTAAAGGGCATAAGAAACAGTCTCAATTAATGGCATCCTCATGACCTGATTTTGTAGATGTTTGCCATCTTAAGCATATACGTTTTATGCTGCTTAAGAAACTGCCATAATCAGACTGTCTCTCCTGCTGTTGTTGTTGGAGCATTATGAAATAAAACAGCATACAACCTGTTGATGGAAGTGATTCCTCCATCCCCCACAGTTATAATAGCAGATTTAGTGCCTCTTAATTTTGTGATTACCTGCATTATAAGAAACAAACTGAAAACAGTGTGGTATTGTTAGAGAGCTAGCTTTGGAGCTAGCAAATTATAGGCTCCGATTCCACCAGCTGCATGTGTACCTTTGCTCTATATATCTACATGTAAGGTCACTAATTATAATGAAGTTTATGCAGACAGCTCTCCTGGATTTTGTTTTTAAAGTTACTCCTACCTGCTCCATGCTGCTGCTTGGTCAGCCAGATGAATCTTTATTTTTGGGGACCATCTTTTAGCAGGTTCCTTGGCCTTTTTAATTCTGGAGTCATGTGTCCGAAAATACTTTGATTTCCTTCCATTCTTTCCTTTCCCAACTTACATATTTTTTCATGTTTTTTGACTAGCTGTATTTAGCTGGGAATACTTTGTTTTCAGTGTAGACCTGGCAAGAAAGTCCCACTTACAATTTAGATAAGTAATGCAAGAGAATTATAAGCAGCATGATGAAACAACTATTTTCAATAGTAACTAAAGTCAGCTGCATATAAACTAGGTAGTAAATACAGGTAAAGTAAATTAATAGTATCTGTGATGATACACTCAGTACTCTTTGCTTGCCTTCTTAATGCGGGGTTTCCTGCCTCCATATCACAAAGTTTGATATTGTAACTCTACTACCACAAAAAAATCACAAAATCATAACATGAAGTAAAGACAGAGTACACTTCCATCTCATCATGAGCCTCTTATACACTCACGTTCCACCGTTTATCCCAGGAGAATCTCCTGACCCATCACGGGTCTTATGCAGATTCACCAGTTTCATTCTAAACTGTATGATAACTGGCCTATCCCAAACTCCTAGGAATGAATGGTTTAAAGAATGATGCTGCTGCTAAAGGTTCACCTGGTAGCCATACCTGTCCTGCACCAGTACTCGTCCAAAGCAAGCCATTTGTCATACATCCCTCAGGCCGACTAGCTTAAATGATTAATCCCTGCATTCATTGTGACATCTTCCATGCTGTCTTCAGATACTACTAAAACCTCCACAAACAGCATTTTGCTTTCTTAATCTTCTTTCTTAGAATATTTTGTTGCTATCCCCTGGACAATATCATGAATTTCTATCCATAGTTCTTCAAGGACTCTATCTACCATATTTAATTCCTTTAGTCTGTTTTCAGTCTCTGCTAATGTAATTTGGAATATTGCTGATTTCATGTCTAATTGACCTTGGGGATTTCTTGTTTTCTTTAATTTAATTCTAGGCTTTGCATTAAAAAGGCTGATGGCCCAAGCCACAGTCAGACCTAGGTCTTATTTTTCCTGACTGTATAGAACTCTTCCATCTCCCTCTGAAAAGTACACAATTAGACTAATTTCAATTTTGATCATCTGCGTTGTTTTTTGTAAAAAAACATCTCTTAGGCTGTTGAAAAATAGTGCTATGACCACAGAATTATCTTCTCACTATTCTGTCGGTCTGTGCATCACTTTACTTCATTCTCCACAGCTAAACTTACCAATTATTCCATTTCTAATCATAATCAGTACCTTTCCTCCTGCTGTTTTTCCAGAAGTTTCTGAAGATTCTCATACACCACATTGGTGTTTCACATCACACCATACTGCCATTAACTGGGAAAACTACTTGAGTACCAACACCTTTTCCCAGTGGTTCTTGGAATTCATAAATTCCAATGCCTTGGATCAACTAATCCATTGTCCCACCAGGGGCTCCAGTATCTTAGACCTGGCCATTACCAACATGGGAGATAGATGCTCCGCACCAGTGGTCACCCCCTCATTGGTCAGGTCTGACCAAAAACAAATCACCCTTGACATCCACATCCCACTCCCCAGTAAGGAAACCTCTGTAAAAAACTTCTCCAAAGCCAACTTCATGCTACTCAAGTCAGAAGTTACAAACTTCATGACACCCATGCAGACAGGAGCTGAAAGTTCGACTGCTGAATCCTACACTAAGGCACTGTATGAGCACATCCACTCGTGCATGAATCATGCCATCCCAAATAGAACCAAGACACTCTCCTCCAAGAAAAGGAAGTCAGTCTGGTGGTTGCGTGCCATAAACAAACTATACAACAAAAGAAAGAAACTGTTACAGAAAAGAGGAAAATCCCAGGATGCAAAAAACTCCCTTACCAGCCTCAGTAAGAAGCTGAGATCCCTCATAAAATCCTCCAAAGCTAGTTATGAAAATAAAGTTGCCAAAGATTCCAAAGACAACCACAAGGCATTCTATAGTTATGTCAAGAATCTAAATGGCAATGCTCAGATCTGCTCTGAGCTACAACAGAATGGCATTAAATATACTGATCCCAAGGATATTGCCAATATCCTAGCAGATCGATTTAGTGCCAACTTCACCCCCCTCTCACCCCCTAAAGGGCCCATCTGAATACCAAAAGATTGCCAAATTCCGGTAATCATGGCCACACAAGTAGAAACCGCACTCTCCAAAGCTAAGAATACAGCATCCATGGGAACAGATGACATCGCGGGCTGTGTACTAGATGGACTACAAAATAAACTGGCACCTCACCTAAGTGTCATGTTTAATCAAAGTCTCACCTCAGGCTTCATGCCCACTGAGTGGCACACAGCTACAGTTATCCCATTCCACAAAGGGGGATCCACCTTGAATCCCGGGAATTACCGTCCCATCAGTCTGACGAGTCTGATCTGCAATGGCATGGAACGCATTATCATGGCACTTATAAACAAAGACATTGGCAACCTTCAAACACTGGACCCCACCCAGTTTGGGTTCGTGAGGGGCCGATCTTGTCTCCTGAACCTGATTGACTTCTTCGAATCAGTCTCCAGAGCTGTGGACGAGGGTAAGGTGGTCCACACAGCCTATCTGTATCTCGCTAAGGCCTTCAACACCATCCCCCACTCTGGAATCATAGATAAACTTACTAAGCTGGGCATTAATCCCTTACGTCACTCGATGGGTTGCCAACTGGCTTACTGACAGAACCCAGACTGTAAAAGTAGCCGACTCCAAATCCAGCTCCAGACAAGTGACAAGTGGAGTACCTCAGGGTTCAGTCTTGGGACCGCTCTTGTTTGGCATCTACTTCTCTGAAGTACAGGCCAACACTAAGGGACTCTGGCTAACAAAGTTTGCAGATGACTGCAAACTGAGAGCCATTATTGAATCCCCAAATGATGTGGATACTCTACAAAAGGGCCTTACAGAAACAGATGCTTGGTGCCAGAGCCATGGGCTCAAGCTTAATGCCAAGAAATGTATAGTTATCCCCTTTGGAAAAAAACATGTACCCATGAATTACCACATAGGTGGTAGTACACTAAACACCAAAAGTGTGATGAGAGACTTAGGGACACAGGTGGACAGTGGCCTCACCTTCGATAACCACATCGCCACAACAGTCAGGAAATCCTTCTATGTGGCACACCTCATCACCAAGGGCTTTTCAACCAGAAAAAAGGAGGTCATTGTCCCACTGTACTCATCCCTCATTAGACCCATTATAGAGCACAATGCCCCGTTTGGTATGTACCTCACAAGACATGTGCAACAGCTGGAAAGGCCGCAGAAATACCTCACTAAAAGAATCACTAACCTAAAGCAGATGCCCTATACTGACTGTCTAAAAAACTCCAGCTATACTCTGTGGCATATCGTCTACTGAGAGGCGATCTTTGCCTAACATACAAGGCCATGTCAAACCCTGAGCTGTTGGATCTAAACCTTGTCATCACAATGAACAAAACATGCTGGAGGGATAGGTTCCTGACCCAGATACTCCCCATACTCTGGAATAGACTGCCCATACATGTCAAGCAGAGCATCTCCTTGGCCCTCTTCAGCAGGAACCTTGACGATTGGATGGGAGATAGGAAATTCACCCCAGGGATCATGTCAGTCGCCCTGCTAGACAGGGGTCCGGGGAAGTAAATATTGTGGGAAGAAATATCCAGGGAATTGTTATGACTAGACTTGTATAGGCCCTAGGGCCAATAGCCTAGTGCCAACCTATGAACCATGCTGACTTCTAGTTGGAGTTTGAAATATTAAATTACTTCTCTTGGAATCCAACAGGTTATAGCTGGGTTCTGCTTTTTACTTGTTTTTTATTAACAATGAGGACTACATATAGCTCTCTAATATGTCAAACTGTGGAAATAATGTAAATATATTAAATGTGGAGGGGTTATAATTTTGTGCATACTAATGCTTTTGATAAAATTTGTAAAGCACTGCTGTTAGAGCTCCCATTTTCATTAACTGTTTGACACTGCACAGTTTCAATGACATAGATAATGCTAGAGAAATTATAAACACTGGTTAAGGGAAGAGCAGACATTAAACAAATGTAATGGGGATATAATACAGGGATTGGGAGGGTGGCCTAATGGTTAAGGTGTTTGCCTTACAAACACAAGGTACAGGGTTTGAATCTCACAGAGGATAATTGGCTAGGCTTAAAATGGCTTTCAATGGCAATTAGCCTAGTACTAATCTATGAATCTATATAAAAAAAAATATATTTAAGCATGCTCACTATGACAGAATTGCTATGCATTTCCATTCCAGATATAATTTTATTCTCACAATATGAAGTTTCCCTTTGTGACAGGCTTGGGGGATGGCAGTGGAATCCTTTTGCACTAAGACCTCATTAACTGCATGTTGAAAGTTTGGATTAATATCATTAAAACAGATCCAAGACTAATGGAAACATATAATCTAAACGTATAAAGTAACTAACCTTAAAAACTACTATAAAGGAACTTATAAAAATCAAAAGTGTCCTTGTACTAAACAAATAAAAATGTATTTTTGCAGAGGAAGCAAGCCCTCTTATCTCACTTAAACCTATAATGTCTTTGCTCAATGCTTCCATTTCAGACCCATACCTTATGGCTTCCAGAACTTTTTGGGGTCTGGCTTTTTCAACTCAGTAGCTTGCCAACTAATGGGCAGTATTAGAAAGGGCAAGTACTTATTAACAACATGACACTAAAATTGTTAGTCCAGGATGTCCTGCACTACAGAAATTCTTTGTTTGCCACTTATTATTCATATTTCATATTTATGTTCATAATTTCATAACAGAGAGACCTATATTTTATTGGGGTATATGATGTGAAACACCAATGTGGGAGATGGGACAATTCACTGTCAATGTTGTTTTATATCACACTGTACTGGAAATATTGTTAGTTGTTAGTATTTATGAACATACGGAATAATTCCATGTGTACTTAACACTTCAAAAAGCAAGTGACTTATGCAAACTGTTGCAGGACATCAGGTGAAACCTCAGATGCTGTTGAAGAAAACTGTCTTTGATATTTGCATTGTAAGTTGCACATCTTGAGAGATATCCAGTATGATTTATAATGCTAATCATACAATTAAACATATTTTCACATTTCTTTAAATATTTCAAAAAGCATGCAGAAAAAGTTCTTGTCTTGTGAAAGTATATGTCTTTTTAACAAAAATGTTCTAAACAATATATATCTAGGCTGTATAGTTTTCAAGATATGAAAAATTTGTGAAAGTTCAGAAAAATATTGTGTGCATTATAATATATTACAGTATTTATGGAAAATACTATGAATGCACTATTATCACTGTACAGAATATTTCCTTCTGATAACATTACTATTTATACAGTTTTAATAGCTTTTATTGTTCACAAAATATGCACATTTATCTTACATACATAAAAAAAACATGTAATCTCCGTGGTATCCCGGACGTCTCAAAACAACCCACTAAACAAGCGTAGTGGGTCCAAAAACAAAGCAGTGTAAGAAACTTCTCTGTTTGGAAGATTTCAGTCCATATATCTCTAGTTAATCAGTGTATATTAATCAGATCAGACAATAGTAGTAAAAGTAGTGAACTTAAACTGTTCTTAAGTTAAAATAAATAAATAAAAAATATATAATTGTACAGAATTACTAAGTATTCGAAAGCAATCCAAACAAGGCAGGCAGTCTGTTTCCAGTCAAAAATCCTTTATTAAGTACACAGATAAGAGATCCAAGTAAAACAAAAATAGAGTAATAGTTTCCTCACAAGCTTTCTAACTATATATATATATTTTTTATCAGGCATGGGAGTGGTTTATTGTGCTGTAAAACAGTGTTATTGGTACACATGTTAAATTCACATCCCTTCCCCCATCAGTGTGACATTCGAGCTGGTCCTGCTAGAGTTGCCACCATTTCAAATGCTCAAAGTGGGACATTTTTGGTACAAACCTTGGATTTTGCAGGCTGAAACATACCCACAGTCAGTATAAAGGACAGAACTTCACCTTTTTGCCTAAATAAAAACTTATTCTTGTAGCATTTTAGTTGCTTAATCTGTTTCTTATAACATTTAGGTGTTTCAGATACAGAATAACTTTTTATGCAACTATTACATAAAATGTAGAAATAATTTTGTCCTAAAACCTCAGGACATTTGCCATTTTTACAATTTTTTTTACAGGACACAACTGCCCAAAGAGGGACTGTCCCTCAGAAAGTGGGACAGGTGGTAACCCTAGGTCCTGCCCTACTTAGTAGCTGTCATAATAATATAACCCTTATGTACTTTAAATAAATTTTAAAATTATGTGGTACCTCTTATTTAACCAGATTATTAAGTAGATTATTAAGTCTGTGATTTTATCCAAGACAATATACTACATGGCTGGAAATATATCAACCTTAGTCCATTTGGCAATCAAAAAATATATATAAATATATACATATACACTTGCATGTAAAAAATCAATTGTAAAAATTATATTCTGTTTTCATAACCTGAGTGAGCTCCCAGACATGAAAATATTGAATCCCCTTTCAATGTACCGCTTGTATTGCAACAAAGATAATCAACAACTTCATTAAAAGTTCCTGCCATGGGTTCTCAGTAAATAGAGTGATGCCATTCACTGCAGTTATTATAATATTGTGTAAATGACTTGCTCCTCAAAATGAATGTTCAAATGTTAAAACGAGGCCATGTTAATGATTTCATCTCAGTTCAGTTCATTTGCTGACCCTAAATCTGAGCTTGTTGCATTTAACAAGTGTAAATACTGAAAATATCTGACAAAGAAAAAATAATAAAATATCACAAATTAGGTTACGTAACCCCACAGCATGAAATACTCCATTCATTGCAACCCATGGTTAATTTATTCCATTTATCTATTTTTTTGTAATTTTTTGTTGTAGATTACCATTCATTTTATGGTGTAGTAACTTCCTACTTTGTTTTGTAGAACAGCACTATAGTGCAGTATAGGTAAGTCTTATGTGTGGATTTTGCGTAGGAATCTCAGGTTATGTTAGGTGACTTTATTTTTCTGTGATTTTCCTGACTGCCTCTTTTTTACTGATTGGCAGTGTGGTTTTGAGTTATATAATTTCTGGTAAAGTTATTCTTAGAAATGGGGGACTAAGAAATTATTTTTGTTTAGTTTTATTTTTAGGGTTAGGATTTTTATTGCATAAGTGGTGTTTTATATTCTTAATGGAATTTCTCACTGTTATTGCTGAGATTAAGCTGTAGATTTGGCAGAGATTCAATTGGGTTTGGAATTTGAAGTTCTAGGCTAGGGATTTATTGTTCAAACTGTGGCCAGCTGTCAGTGCATCGTGTGATTGTGGGTGGTATAGTGGTTTTATTTTATTTTGATTTTTAATATTTTCTTCTTATGGGCACAATTTAGAATGTGTTTGTGTATCTTGTATTGTTTGGATTTTCTGTGGGTCATATATACTTTGTTAACTGTAGTGGATTAGTTTTTGTTATATCTATAGGATGCTGAGTTTACATTCCTCAAGTATCAGCTGTCAAGTCACAAGATGCCAAGGACTGAACACTGGTGATGGTGTTTCAACTTCTCATAGTCAGACCTTAATTTAACCTTTTTTTTTTTTTAGCTACTGTTAAGTGAATGCTTATGTTTATACAACTACAATTATCTTTTTGTTTAATTTTATTAATATATAAACTGTTTTTGTTTTGTGGAGCTTTTCTCCCAGGTCCTTTACTGAAAATGGGTTCTTTATGGCCTAGTTGGACTTTTCCTGGTAAACAAATGTCAAATAAATAAATAAATATTAAATAATTTTCTTCTGTAAAGATTTTCTTAATTCTAAGGCAATATATATATATATATATATATATATATATATATCTATATATATATATATAGTTTCACGTCATAATCTTGAAATGCTGAAAGCCCAAATTTTAGCATTTCGAGACCATGAAGTTGAAACTTCAGAATGCCAAAAGTGCATAAGAGTGAATTCGAATATCTCGAATCCACGCTTATGCATTTCTGGTACATTACGTGAAGTGTCTGTTTGGGATGGTGTTCGGAATGTCAGGTAAGGGAGTGTATGTGAGTGTTTTTCTGACTTATTCATGTGGGTTAGGTTAGGGAGGTGTAAGTTGATATGTGAGTGTTGGTGTGTGTGTGTGTGTGTGTGTGTGTGTGTGTGTGTGTGTGTGCGAGGGACTGTAGAATGTCTATGTGATTGTTTTCTTTTTTTCTGTTTGTGCAATCTTGGAGTTGGTATATATAAGTAGGGGGGTGTGGGGGTGCAGTGGGGCTTGACCCCCCTGCATTTCTGTATTGTAGGTGTGTGCCTGTGTGGTGTTTTAGTGTGTTTATTTGTTTTGTGGTGTGGGTGTGGGTGTTGTGGTTTGTGTGTGGTGTAGTGTGTACTGTGTGTTCAGTGTTCTGGTTTCAGCTTTGTAAGTGTCAGTGTTGTGATGGTTTTGGCTTCATGGTCTTGAAATGCTGAAATTCAAGATTTCAGCATTTCGAGATTATGAAGTGAAACCATATATGTATATATATATATATATATATATATATATATATATATATATATATATGGAAAGGGAATTATTTTAATTTATGATATCTGTTTCTGTGTTAGAAAGAAAGTGTCTGTGTGTTTGTGTGTGTATGTGTGAGTAATTGACTTGGTTTGAGAGGAGTTATAGTTAATTAGAATTGACACAAGGAAGGTATTAAGTATTACTACATTTTTGATTAAATGTGATTATTAGATAGTTCAGTTTACTTTTTTATTATTTTTGTTATAGTGCCCACTGAGAGTGTTGATTTTGTAAGACAGATTTGGTAATTTTATAGACAAAGTAGCTGTTATGGGAAGATTTTGGGGTTTATTGCAGTTTACTGCTACTATAATTTGTACAGCAAGGGATTAGTTTTTAGTTACATAAGTGGTTAATTGGGTAGTTTGACAAAGAGACAGTAGGAGGGTAATTTAAAATGGGGGTTGATAAGTTTAAAGGTCCATCCCCAACCAGCTGTTAAATCAGTCTGTGGACTCATTAATTTGCACAGAGAAAGTATAATAACAGAGTTTATATCAATGCCTGTATCTTGTTGCATTTAAATTGCTGCCTACAGGTAACTGGACTCATACAGCAAAATTCAAACTGAGGGAAGCGTAATATGTATGTTCATCATGCAAATCACTGCTGCAGTAACCTTTGCTATATGCTAACAGAGATATAACAGCCTTGTAGCTTCCAAAGCTTCAGGGAAACTTCTATGCATCCAAGCTGCCAGGCAGTTAGAGCTGAACTGAGTAAAGAAACAGTTTGAGAGTGAAGCCTTTCAGAGCTTTACTGCCTCTAAAGAGTATGCTACTCTAAGGCTCAACTTGTGTTGTTCCTTTGTTGGGGCGATAAGTTCCTTTTGGGGGAAAAAACTTCCATTTAATAATTTTGCCTAGTCATACTTTTCTCTTCAGGACAGTTATTTTAAAGCTAGGAGCTTGTATTTAATGGACTCTCACAAGACTGAAGCACTCTTTTTTTCTGTCAGTTTAAAAGTTGTTTAAAGTAACTGAAAAACATTTTTTTCTGTGGAGAAATTGTGTTTATTTTACTTGTGGGACTGGCATAGTGTTTTAAAGTGCTTTCAGTGTGTTTGTCTGGTAAAAAAAAAATTACTTTTAAAGACTTTTTGTTTATATCGGCATTTGCTGCTTGCCTTTCCTGGGAAAGAGGCATAATTTTAAACTTGACCATGAAGCAAACTATCTGTCTCACTGCCGCTCCTTCTTCTAGCTGCAAAAACAAAAAGTTAAGCAAACGGCTTTTACCACCATAGCAGGGTAGTAATTTGCTCAGCCACACATGGGTGATTCTGCTGTGGCCATTTGTTGTACCTTAGACCACTCATCTTTTACCCTGAATCCCTCTGGGGTAGCTTGGAGATCAGTTCCGGATTGTTCTTTCCTAGACCCATTTGTGATAGTGCCCAAATTCAAAATGGTGTCACTTCACAACCTGTTACCTCTTCTTCCTCATTCAAGTTTCCTGGTAACACTAGATTTAAATGATGCTTATCATCACATCCCTATTCATCCAGATTTCAGACATTTCTTAAGGCTTTTGTGTCTAGATTACATTAATAATAATATTGATAATAATGATTAATAATAGTAATACTTAATAACAGTAATATTTTACTTACAATTATACATTATTTAATTCACTATAGTTAATACATTCTTAGAGAAATGCAATATCTTTCTCTTAAAAGTGCAACTGCAATATTTCCTCAGGTGCAATATTAATGAACTGCCTTTTCTTCTCTTTTTCTGTGTATAGTATTATTTGTTCATATGTTTAGGTTTATATGTATGAGTAGTTTTACCTGACTAGAAATAGATTATAAGGAGTATTTTTATGTATATTAGTCATTAGAATAGTTGTGTATACATCATGTCTTATTCTTTCTATACTTAAATTGCCTCTGTACTCTGCTGACGAGCTGATACCCGAAATTTTGTTTAGGTTGCACTTGTGTTTCCTAAATGACAATAACATTTTCTTTGAATCAGTTTTCTGCCTTACCCTTTGGACTTTGTACTGCACCAAGAGTATTCACAAAATGTCTGGCTCCAGTTACAGCTCATTGCAGGCTACTGGGTATCCACATTTTTCCATACTTAGACGACTTGCTTATGTTTTCAGAGTCATTTTCAAAGTGTTAGGAATCTCTCTCTCTCTTGGGTGAGAGGTCCCTTACGTAAGTTTGGATTCCTACAGAACATGCAAAAGTCTTTCCTGACTCCTTTTCACAGCATTGTATTTTGGACCTGAGTTCAAAAAGTTTTTCTTTCACAGGAAAAAAAAAACAGATCTATATCTTGATCTATTTCTAGGGTTTCCACTCAGACTTTGGTTACTGTGAGGAAGTAACTCAGGATTTTTGGTCTCATGGTTTCTACGATTCTCATGAAAAAGATATAGTGGTATCTGAAGTCTCTTTTGTCCCAGCACCAACACCCTTTGTATTTTCAAATCCCACTGCTGGAGTTTGTCAGAAAAGAAATCACTTGGTGGAGACAGCAGATATCCCTAATCCAGGTCTCCCTTTCTCCCTCCCTGTTCCAAAGCAGTCCATCACCACAGATGCCATAGACTTTGCTTACAGAGCAGTTTCATGGGGGAATAAAAGTGCAAAGTGTAAGGGACACCAAGGACAGAAACAAGTATATAAATATAAAATAAATGCTTGCCTTGATGAAGGCACTCAACTCTCTGAATCATCTTTGGTCCCCAAGACCTCTTTAAATTGTTACAGTCAATAAAACAGCCTTGTGGTACATCAGCAAGAAAGGAGGAATCAGGTTGTACCCCTTTGCAGACTAGCCATGTTAGCTTGGGCTATAGCTTCACATCACAGCCTCACTCTGCTAGTATCCTACATTCCATCAGTGCAAAACTGTGTAGCAGACAAGCTGAGCAGGACTAAGGGCAGACCCTCACAAATGGAAACTAGATTGGAGATCTTCCAAGATTTGATCCAAATGTGGGGAATTCCTCAAGTAGACCACTTTGCCTCCTCTCTAAACAATCAACATTGCAAGATTCTCTTCTCTTCCAGGACTCCATGGAAGAAGGCTTGGAAGACAGATGACTTTTCTTTTCCATGGACAGGACTATTCCTATATGCTTTTCTAATGTGATGACTTCCGCTTTGGCCCAAGTGACAGTGGTTCTCCTTTCTTTCAGACATGGCCAGGGACAATTACCAAAGTCTTCCTCACGTAATGGATCTCCTCACACAAGAAGATGTATGTTCGATACATCCTGACAGCAATTAACATGAACTGACTGCCTGGATGACAGGGCCTAAATTCTCTTTAGGCTCATCTTTGCTGAGGACATGTAGGAGGTCCTAATAGAGGTAAGCAAGCCTGGTACTAGAAAATAGTATATTAGTAAATGGAAAAGGGTTTCTAGTTAGTGCCAACAACATTAACAGCACCCATTAAAGGATAGTTGTCCTCTGGTTTTACAATATCTGCATGAGTTACTATCATATGTCCTTTCTTAATCCTTTATCAGGGCTCACTTATTGGGCATTTTGACATGTCTACCCATGGATCTTCTTTAAATGTAGTCACGTCAAAACATTTTTGAAAAGAGTTTTGCATAAGAGGCTTCCAAGAAAACTGGCAGCCCCTCCTTGAGATCTTAATTTAGTGATAGCACAGCTAATGCTTGCTCCATTTGAAGCAGTTAACCTGGATGACTTGAAGTTCTTAACAAGGAAAACAGTTTTACCGATTGCTCTGACCTCTGCAAGAAGAGCATCTGAGTTGCAAGCCCTTATGGTGAATCCACCCCATATCATTTTCCACAGAGACATGGTTTCTTTGAGAACTAATCCTTCTTTTATGACTAAAGTAGTATCCAAGCTTACTTTAAGCCAAAATATTCATCTTTCCATTTTCTTTCCTGAACCCAAAAATGAGAGAGAGGATATTCTATACATTAGATGTCCACAGGCAAATCAGGTACTGTCTTGACAAAACTAAATCTTTGAGATCTTCAGATAAATTGTTCATTTACTATGAAGGTACAAAGAAGGGACAGGCTTTGTCAAAACTCTTTTTCTTTTCAAAACGGCTGTCTAAGGCTATCAACTTTTGTTATACTCACCAGAACAAAACTATTTCAGGCAGGATCAAGGCCCACTCTTCTAGGACCTTGGCTTCATATATGGCTTTTTGGAATTTGTTGAATTCTAGAAGTATTTTATAAGTAGCAACTTGGTCCATTGTACATACTTTGACAAACACTTTAAGCTTGATTCCTTCTCTAGATCCAGATCAAGCTTTGCAAGGACCATTCTCCAGGGACTCCTGGACTTATTTCCCATCCACCTCCCAAATGTAGTAAGCTAGGGTAATCTACCATGTAGTTAAGGCTACTGCAGCAGTGATCAATATGATGAACACACCGCATCTGCACAAGTAAACTTAACATAACAGTATATGTTCACATGATCACTGCTGCAGTACCAAATTCCTTTCTGCATCCCCCTTGGTTTTTGGCATGTTGTTTATCCCAGGGTGTGGCTACTGATTTTTTATATTTTTCCTAGCATTGTCCTTTCAGGGTTCAGACTCCCTCTCTTTATTGGTGAGAAAGCTCTGGAGGGCTTGGCACCCACACTTGTCTTTTAGCTCTGCTCAAGCTGCTTGACAGTTTGGGCACCTGGAAGGTACCCTGAAGCTTTAGAAGATGGCTGGCTATTATATCGTTGGAAAGATACAACTCATACACTTAGACTACTGCAGCAGTGATCATTCAGACATCTACTTTACTTACATAACAGTACTTTCCTTTATTTACTAAGTTTGATCAGGTAGAGCAATTCAAGTATGATACTATTTTGTTACCTGTGCTAGCAGATTAATTCAGGAGAACAGATTTTTCCTTTTTTTATTAAAATATTATTTAAATCAGAGCAGACATAGTTGAATACAATTAAATGGCCACTGAAAGGCAATAAAATAAGCATATATGTAAATATTTTGGGTGAATTATCTTTAAGCAGGCTTTTTAACCTGATAATGAAGTAGGGGCAGGGGTGATGAGGAGCCATTGCTGTGCTATTGTCTGCTATGTTACAATGACCTTGCAATATATGTTAGTACAATTTTATCTATACATTTAATACAGAGTTCAGTCCTTACACAGCAGTTAAACAAAATGCCTAGCTGCTCATGTTGTAGATTACAGGATCCACTAATATACCTGTTTGTGTTGGAGTGAAGTGTCTATAAGGCTTGTGATTTTGTTTATCTATAAGCTGTTAGAGAAATAAATAAATATCATTTTAGGTTACTTGACTGCTCAAAGGGTTATTCATTTATGAAGAATGTAAGTGCATGTAATTTTGCTATTTATACAAAGATGGCTAAAGGTAGCTTCCATGCCTCATGTATTTGAAATCTACTTTTATTTTAAAAGGTTAAAATTCCATTTTTTTATATGGATGTCTGATGTAATGTTCATACCTGTTACACAGATTATCAACATTTAATTTAGTCTTAATACATTTGTGTTTGTCATTAACCTTCTGTAATGTTACACATCTAGGCTATGTGGTCTATGAATGCAGTAGCACTGTTACAATAACCTAATCAGTTAAAATAAACCTGATTTCTTGATATGTTCCTGTTATCTCATTGAGCACTTCATAAGCTTGTAAGCTACATAAATCATGGCAGATAAACAATGGTTTCATTCTTGTGGTATGTAAAAGTAAGTATGCTAAAGAAACAGATGTTTCTTATGCAGCAGGTAAGCTGTATGACGGAATTAAGAAGGCAAAATTCAGACTGCATATTTGTGAGGCATACATATATTCCCCCACTGTTTATTTGTGAATTGCTTGTCCAACCTCTCTTTCCAATCCATTCTAACCTCCACTGACTGATTCTTATAGTTATCATGCAATATTTTGTATGCTCTAATAATTATTCATTTTTAACAGAAACTTCTGTTCCAGATTCTACTAAAATCTCTACTAGTGCTTCTCTTTCATTTAAGGACCCCCTATTTCTTTCTCTTTGCCTTTACTTTGATATCAGTTTTTGATAGGGCAGGCAATCTCTAACTTGCAGTGCAAATATATTTTTGTCATCTTCCATTTTGTTACCTTTTTCTCTTTAGTTATTTGCTCCCAGTACCTTGGCTCCTTTACCAGTTTTCTCAAATAAATTCCAGACCCTTCTTGCCTATTGTCTGTATCCCTAGTTGCAGTTATCCCTATCGGCAGAATCTCTTTTCTCCATTCCAGTGTTGGCTTAGTTCTTAGAGTACTTTCTGATACTTTATTAATATAATACTTTGTATGACTATTGTTATTCTTAAGGGTCTGCATCCAAAATCCCAGTGTCTCCTTGTTTCTTGAGCTTTTCCCCTGTTTAATCATCATCTTTCCACTTTGATCTGACTATTATATTCTTACTCCAATTTACTCATAGGTTCATAGGTTCATAGGTTAGTACTAGGCTAACTGCCCTGGTGAGCCATTTTAAGCCTAGCCAATTATCCCCTGTGAGATTCAAACCCTGTACCTTGTGTTTGCAAGTCAAACACCTTAACCATTAGGCCACCCTCCCAACCAGTGCCATACACTGTAATATGGAGTAACAGATGCTCACCACAAGGCTGTTTATCCACCTCAGCAGCATTTTTGAAATTGTTGACAACTCTGTGCTTTTCTCAAAACTTGAGAACATTGGTTTTACATCAGGGCCCTTCACTCGGTTCACAACTACCTCTTCTGCAGAATATCCGTGTCAAGTAAGCTGGAATCCTTAAAGTACACCAGGGGTCAGTGGTTGGCTACATATTCTTTTTTTCTTTGTTTATAAATGATATTTTTTTCAGTCCTAGCCTCCTCCCCTATAATCCTAGGAGTTTATTGGTATGCTTGTCATTAGGAGTAGAGCCTCTGTTAGGTCAGTTAAAAAAATGCAAGTGATTTTATTTAGTTATGACATTGGATAAGTGCTTAAAACCCATCAATTGATGCCTAAAACACAGCCTTTGCTTAAGCTTTGAAACCTCTCACAATTTGCAAAAAAAAAAACCTTCAACACTTCCCATCATTATTTTTCAGATACCACACAGAAAGAAAATTAGACTGAGTCATGACTCATATAAAGCCAGATTACTCCATCTCCAGTTTACTACCCCCTGAATCATGTGGAGCTCTGGTCATCAGTTTTCTTATCCCAAAGCCAGAATGTACTCCTCCAGCTTTAGCACTGAACTTTAGTCATAACACTCATGCTATGCAGGTCACGATCAGCAAAATCTGTACATTAAACAGTTTGTTTCCCAGGTTCATGCACCACTGCCTAACTCTAAAACAGGTCAGCTGGTTAATCATCCCAGCTGGAGGTTCTGTCATTACTTCTTACCTTCATGTACTTTGGTTAAAGTTACTGTTCTGCAAGAGCTCATTGTCTTTCAAGTCAAAACGTCCCTATGTGACCAAAGCCATTATAGTCTAGCAGTTGCAGCAGAAAATAAAGGTATTGTTAACAAGGTGTTTTATGAGGTAAAGTGGTCCAGGGTTTGATTCCCTCAGTCTCCATTGCCTAACTGTGTAAGTCTGAGCAAGTCACTTAACCAGACGTTGCTCCCAGGCTGAGTTTGAAAAAGGTTCATAGAGATCAGTGCACTACCCCAGTTAACAAATACAAATAAAGTGAAATAGATGGTACTCCAAGCTTGATAGATCTTCCTTTGTTGTAGCAGTATGAGAAAACAAAATCACTAAATTGGTACCTGCTAACTGGAATCACCTTCCAACAAATTTCTGTAATAAAGCCAACTGTAGCTTCCTCAGACCTAATCTACTGTCTATCTTTAAGCAGATACATGCATGCATGTCAATGCTTTCATGATAACAGCTAGACTTCTGATCAGTTCCACCTCTGAGCCCATATTACCAATTAAACTTACTATCTCTGCCCTGGGTCATAGCTGAAAAGTAACTGTGGACCGGCCTACCTAACTAGCTAAGAGATTAAATAAATAAGTAAATAAGTAAAATAAAATTAATATTTTACTGTGATGTTTCACTGTGTCTCATTAAAACTACATACATTACTTCACTATTGCCTGGCTGAAATTACCTGAAAGTGAAATTCCAATTCATACCTCTCAACAGTATAGGCTTTCACCGAATATCCAGATTTTTGCCTCATATTTTGGTCCATTTTTCTTAAAATTGTGGTTTTCTGGCAAATTAATGGCAAATCATTAAAGATGGAAGTTCGAAAGTAATGACAGACATTTGAGTTTTAGACTTCATACCCTTCAGAAAATTCATGGTAATGCAAAACCTGTTATTCTATCAACTTTTTAAGTTTGTAAGAGCAATATTTAAAAATTGCCACTATTTTTGGGAATTTGTTCCACTTTTATCTGGATTTGTCCAGATTTCTTGCTCTAAGAGATTGAGAAGTATGTTCCAATTATATAAACCCTTAAAACTATTGGACTTCTAGCTATATGCATAATACAAAGTAAGACAAAATCAATTCCTCCTTCTGGTGCCCCTCACAGCCTCTTTACTTTATTACTTTCTGTCCAAGGCTGTTCTACCTTGTAAAACGCGTGAATTATTTGCACACACAAAAAAATCTGCTTTGTTCTTTCTCCAGGAGACTGCAGGCTCAGAAACATTAAATGTAATAAATTGATCCTCTATGATGCAACATATGCAGATGGCAACCACTTTCTTGAGCAGTAAAGCTCAAACTGTGAAATGAATGACTAGATGTCAAGTAGTAGAAGGAGACTGTACTTTGACACACACATGCGCACACACACACACACACACACACACATATATACATATATATATATATATATATATATATATATATACACACACACACACACACACACACACACACACACACACACATAATTATTGCTGTTTGTTAGTGATTCTGCCAGCGTGTGAAAATATGTTCATCTACAAACAATAGCTACTGTAATATAAAAGATTATTCATTGGAATTGAACTTGTTGCCATTCTTGAGCCTGCTGGATTATCCAGCTACTGTTTGTGGTATCACATGACATGAACTGTGAATGCTGACAGTGGAATATGAAACATGTGCAGGGGACCAGAAGCTCTACAGAAAAGTTGCTGAAGAACGGAGAACAGTGTTGTCAGAAATGAAACTTCTTACTGTAGACTAAGTATGATGTCACCTGTTAGGTTGACATATGTTCATCTTTGACAATGAGAAAGTGTACCTAGGTAAAAATTAACACCACTTGCAGGGAAAACATCCTTTCATTTGAGGACTTGCCACAAGTCAAACCTTTCAGTGATTTCAGTGTATGTTACCAATTTACTGTCTTAAAGGCAGATAAAACAACTAGCTGTGGTGGTCACTCGTGTTTATTCATAGGAAAGATTCAGGTATTGTCAGCTTACTGTCAGTATGCATTGAAATAATGAGCAGATGGACAGCCACTTACAGACTACAAAGTGTGAACTCAGTCATTAGGAATGTCAAAATACCACTACAGTGGCTATGGCTTATCCTAGGTTTATGATATATTCAGCAATGATAACCGTATAGTATTTTTTTTTACCAAGAATTACATGTTGCAGTGACATCAGTACCTTCCTAGTGAAGTAGTGACATGCTTATAGTATCTGCTTTTTGTAGTGGTATACTAGAAAGGTCATTCTCTAAAAAGGCACAATAAAAGTTTACAAAACTGGAAGCTAATATGTCAGTGGCAGAGGGATTAGAGCCCAAACTGCTACCCTGTGTAGTCTTGAGTAATTTCAAGGTATAAAAAGCCTTGTTAAAGGAGCAATTAGAATGATAAAAAAAGTTGAAAAAAATGTGTGGAAGAACTTCGGAGAGCACATAGTGGATAAAGTTGATCACATTATGTATACACAGCACATTCTGGCCATGGATTTAACTCCATTAATGCCAAGGGATAAGCTTGACATAATCAAAGTTATGCAAAAGAAATGGGGTTTTTACTGAAAGCAAAAGTGCATTATTTGTAATGGAAACTTTAGCAGGACATCATATTTGTGACCTTGCTGATGAGAAAATGAAACCATTTCCAAGTAATATCATGGTAACATTGCCTTCCTATAACTTTCCAACCAGGGCTTGCACTCTTTGCAGTAAAGAAAATGATAGATTTAAGAAAATCTCATGTTATACAACAAAACAAAAACATACATATATTTCTGTGGTTGTAATTAATCACACACCAAGTAAAAGGAAAACATTAACACTTTCAAATAACACCATGCTTACTTTTTATAATAACTGTAGTACAAATTGTTATAATAATGTAGCATTACAAGTCCTTCTGTATACTTCAGAATGTCTCTGCTGCACAGTATATATAGACTTGTCTGCTTTTATGAGAAGTCATCAATATTGTATATAGCTCACACAGTTCTAATGTTACAGTTTACCTTGGATTTATTCATAGGGTTATGTCATAACAAAAGTTTTGAAATGGATGAACAGCAAGAAGTAAGATTTTTCTTTTTCTGTTAACTATTTTGGGCACTTGGATTTATAGATAACATTTAATATTCTGCATGTTTCTATACAGAGGCCTCTGTTATGGCTAATTAGACTAAAATGACTGCTGCATGTATTAGCATGTGTGTACTGCCTTCATGGCATAAAGGAGGGGGCAACATGATTTTTCTGGACTATCAGCTTCAGACCTTCTAGTAGACGAGGGGCATTGTTACCTATATGATTCTTGTTAACTATGAGTGAAGGAAGGGACGTGCAATGATATGTAGACCTCATAACAGACATGAACGCTTTTGTTTTCATTCAGTAGAAAGCAAATTACAGATGTCTTACTTAAGTTCCTGAAAGCTTGTTTCTCATTTAATTCCTCTACCTTTATCCAAAATTTTAGTCTGTCAATTAACAGTGGTATATTTCAGGTTTTATGGAAAATTGTTAATTTTATTCCAATGTTATAATGTCAAAATTCTTATTTCACTGGGTCAAGTGCATCCAAATCTTTAGCACCAGCTCTGTTAAAGTTGCTAAAACTTATGGGTTCTAAAATGGCAATTTATTTCACATTACATACTGATGTGTGATACTCAGTATGGACTCAAAATGGGCCATAACAGCACTACCACTCTCATAGTCTCACCAACTCAGTCTACAGAGCTGTAGACTATGGTGAACCTAATTACTGGCATTTATAGACCTCACTAAATATTTGATTCTGCCTCCTACACCTTACTAGTGTCTCTCCTCCCAGTACTAGGGCTAGACTGTTTGGCACTTCAGTGATTTAAAAGATATCCTTCTGAATGATTCATCAGGCAAATACTTAAAAATAAACGTTCCCTCCTTCTCCTTTACCAAAAGAACTTCATTAAGGACCAACTTTTGTGCACTAGATCTTTTCCTTATTAATCATTCCACCATTTCTCATAGGTTCATAGGTTCATACTAGGCTATCTGTCCTAGGGCATTTATAAGCCTAGCCAGAATGTGTTTGGCTTTCGCCACCCATTTTAAATTTATTTTGCTATGCCCTTTTTCGAGGTTAGTATACTGTGCCTCTGTCTAACAGTGACACAGAAGTGATACCTGGGGTAAACCTATGATCTCCCATCCACTCATCAAGATTCCTCTTGAAGAGAGTCAATGAGGGACTGGACTGGGATTTTATTCCAGAGTGAAGGGAGCCTCTGGGTTATGAATCTATCCCTCCAGCATGTCCTATTTATTTCAGTGCTGAGGTTCAAGTCTCTTGAGCGCGTAGCTCGATGGGATTTGGATTTTCTGAGGTGCAGCATGTCCATTAATTCTGGGTTGGACATGGCTTTATACGTCAGGCACAGATCGCCTCTGAACAGGCGGTATGCCACTGAGTAGAGCTGGAGTTTCTTTAACCGGGCAGCATATGGTATCTGTTTGAGCCCTTTGATCCTCTTGGTGAGGTACTTTTGGGGTCTTTCCAGTTGCTGCAGGTGTCTGGTAAGGTACATCCCAAAAGGGGCATTGTACTCAATTATGGGCCTGATGAGGGATGAGTACAGAGGCACGATGACCTCCCATGATCTAGATGTGAATCCCTTCATGATTAGGTGGGCTATATAAAATGTTTTTCTAACCACTTTGGCCACGTGGTTGTCAAATGAGAGATTGCTATCAACTTGGGTCCCCAGGTCCCTAATTACTTCTTCTGTACTTAATGGATTACCACCTATGTGGTAATTTGTGGGCACTTTGTTTTTGCCAAAGGGGATGACTATACACTTTTTGGCATTTAGCTTGAGGCCATGGCTCTGGCACCAGTTGTCTGTTTCTATGAGGCCCTTTTGGAGGATGCTTGTGTCAGCTGGAGAGTCGATTATGGCGCCCAGTTTGCAGTAATCTGCGAACTTGGTCAGCCACAGTCCTTCCGTGTTGGCCTGTACCTCCGAGAAATATATACTGAACAAGAGAGGTCCCAGGACTGAGTCTTGTGGGACACCACTTGTAACTGGTTTGGAGTCTGACATGGCTCCAGCAATTCTAACCATGTGTTTGCAATCCATCTAGTGAACATAGGGGTTTATATTTAAGCTGGTGAGCTTATCTATAATGCCCGAGTGGGGTATTGTATCGAAGGCTTTTGCGAGGTCCAAACCTCATATTATTAATCCCATTTTAAGCTGAAGATCTTGTCATTTTATAGTTCCACATCAGAGAGTTCTCATCTGAAACTAAACATTCCAAATGGAGAGATGATAAAATCAGCAAGAAAAGGAAAGTTACATTGCTGGAACTGAATTTATCCTGAAGTCTTGGTGAGTACCTTCATGAGGTGGAGCTTGTTTTCACAAACTCTCACCAAAACGGCATTGATATGTAGACTGTATTTTATATATTATATATCATGGAGAGAGAGTAAGTTAAAAATAAAAAAGACAGCCGGGTGCTCAAGTCCCAGGATAAAAAGTTCCAAATCCTGGTAGGTGGACTGGTGCCAGGACTGGAAAAATTACCGTGTTGAATCCTCAAGACATGGAAACATTCCTACAACGGGGTTAGGCCAGGCTCAGAGGGAGGATGGTCCCCCTTTTGTAGAATGATGTAGTAGTCCACAAAAATAACAAAAACTGACAGACAAAAAAACAGCACTAAAGATGGTAGAGCGGACTATTAAGGAAAAAGACAAAATTATGTATTGTTACTATTATGCAAGAAGTCCAAAATTTCCAGATAGAATGTATTGAAAAAATTAAGATAGAAATTAGAGGAAAGAAATTTTCTCACACAAGATAAAAAATGTCAAAACCTTCAACAGTTACATTTAGATATGCTACCAATACATGTAATGCCATATGAAGTACAGAAGGAGTCAGTTCTGGGCACATTGTGGGTACTGCAAAGAGCACTTTTGGCTAACATCAAAGACTGAAACAATAATAATTTTGT